>NC_052512.1:5313716-5596216 GCF_014356525.2 Nilaparvata lugens | reverse complement strand
AACGTATCAAAAATTTTTCGCATATGAAAGTTGCGTATCTTGTAATACACTCCAGTTAAAAATTCGAAGATGTAGTCAATGTTGTAGAGAATTTTCTCCTTTTTTTGTTTCCATGAATCGTTTTCCTGATTCCAATACCGATCAAAAGTTACAGCCAATTGAAAAAATAATAATTTTCATTTTCCCCATTTCTTCTGCAATTTTACTGTTATTCAATAGTCTCTAAAACGAGTGAGATACATGATGGAAACTTGCGATTGGTCTCAAATGGAAGAAAATTACATGGTCTATAAGCTACAAAACCATCTTGCATGACTCTTTATTATCGAAAAACTGTCTAGACTGTAAAAATGAGGAAAATATCGCAAATTTCTTTATTTTTTCAATCAAATTTATCTTACCTCACGATTATATTTTCACAAAATTCATTCACCTCACATGAAAAAGGTGATTCTGTTTCTCAAATCAAGACCAAGTGGTATTCTTTATCATTTTGGCTTACCGATATACACAGTTTTGAATATAGAAATTTGCCATTTTTCTGTGTATTTAAATAGGGGCTAGAATACACTAGGAGTGGATTTTTTATTTTTTTTTATCAAATTTCAATTATGATACATGATTTTGAACCGCCTTGATGAGCTGAGAAAAATGAGCTGTAGTACGAGGAGATCTGATCATTCTGTCGAAAGTAATAAGTGTTTAAAGTTTTGATCCTTGATGTACCCTTATGACGTACCCCCCACTATGAAATACTGGAATTAAATGTTTCTAACGGGTGATTCTCATAGAAAATAACCCGCGTGAGATGATTTCAGCCGAAATATGTATTTTTTTGTTAGAAAGGCCTTGAAAAGGTATTATAATGAAAAATTTCTATTTTGTCTGTAGGACATGATTTTCTATTTTTGGGTATATTCCCCCTTCCACCATTACAAGATTCAAAAACTCCTAGGGAATCCTGTTCATAATGAATTGTTCTTACATGTGAAGTGTGGTTTGTTATCCATACTAGGAATATATCCAAGTTGTATAGGGTAAAAGTGGTAGGTTTGCATAATTTTGAAAACTCCTTAAAAAATACCCCTTTTTTGAAAATTCGTAGCTCCGGAACCAATAATGGTAGAATCCTACGCGACGATTCAATTTATTGGACATTTCATTCTCCTCAATTTTGTCAAGAATGATTTTTCTTGACAAACTCAAGGTTCAAGAGATAAAATGGGAAAACTGAAAAAAGTTCGAAATTTTGGGGGTTTTGGGGGTGAAGCCGCCCTCTGGCGTGTCAGCAAATTTCAGATTCGAATTCAGCGCCCCTAAATACATATAGGACCGTCGAGAAAAATTCTTTCGGGGCATGTGAATAATAAAAATAATATATCATGTATACTTCACGTCCTACCAAGAGGAAGGAGAAGAAGGAGGAGAAGAAGAAGAAGAAGAAGAAGAAGAAGAAGCGAGACTGCCTGGAGGTTAAGATGGTGCGACAGGGAGTTGATCATTCTTTGGCTCATATGGATTGGATTTTTCTCGTAGCCAGATGTCCTATGTTTTTGTATTAGATAGGTGTTCCTTAAGCGCTTGTTATAATATTGTGAGGTCAGCACTTTTTGTCCACGTCGTGGTTAGCCATTGTTAATGCCTTCCTGGCTTGAGAAAGTGAAATTTCTTGCCACTGATCAGAGTGTGCCGGAGTGGGGAAGGGAGGTTCATAGGGAGTTCTTCTGCCTGCTGGATTTGACATGTTGACTCAGGTGTTGACGGCCCCCATCCAAGCTTGACTCCGGGTCGTAGCTTTCTTTTTCGCAACCTTAACATGATGAAACAGTGTTGAATGATGATTGCTTCTTCTGCTTCTTCTTCTCCTTCTTCTTCTTCTACTTCTTCTTCTTCTACTTCTTCTTCTTCTACTTCTTCTTCTTCTTCTCCTTCTTCTCCTTCTTCTACTGCTTCGTCATTCTCTGTCAAGATCAGATATGCACATGTTCAAATTTTGTTGTCTCAGGTGTTGACGGCGCCCATCCAAGCTTGACTCCGGGTCGTAGCTTTCTTTTTCGCAACTTTGACATGATGAAACAGTGTTGAATAATGGTTGCCAAAATTGGTGAACACTTTTTCACAAGGAAGAGAGCAGAGTCTCGACGTCATTGACCAAGCGAAGGGAGGTCTAAAGGTGCGTACAGATATACGCGTCGCGAACATGAGCAATTCACTTTTAATCAGCTGACTATATCTGTATTTTCACAGAAACGGTATATAAAAAGCTTGGCATCAGCTGATTGAAAGTGAATTGCTCATGTTCGCGGCGCGTGAATCTGTACGCACATTTAGATTCAAGTCGACGGTTTTGCATTTCTCCTTATGTTTATATGTTTCGCATTTACGGCAAAACGCAGCAATAGATTTCCATGAAATTTGACAGGCATGTTCCTTTTCAAATTGCGCGTCGCCGTATATACAAGGTTTTTGGAAATTTCGAATTTCAAGGATAATATAAAAAGAAAAGAAGCCTCCTCCATACCCCAATATTGGAGTAAAAATCAGTCTATAGAATTATTCATCATGAATCAGCTGTCGAGTGGATTATAAATTGCATGCCATGACGCATGCAATTCAATATCTCAATGTAACTTGGTGAAAAATTAGCAGCTGTGTGGACTATTAATTGCATGCCTCATTAAAATGCAGTTTTCATGCACTATTAAATTAACCTTAAAAAGAACTTGAATAAATAATTCTGTTTCCAGCAAATGTGCTAATACAAACGAGTTGAGTTGAATACAGTCATTACATTCCATGATATCACATTACTGGTATGTCTTAAATCATGCTTTATATATATATATATATATCACAAGTAAGAGTTTTTTTGTAGGTATAATTATGTTCCTAATATACAGAATAATAGATCTATCACATTTGAAAAATTTAAAATTTTATCTATCTATCTGTAGATTTTTATTTAATAACAATTCCATATCTATCAATCATAGCATTCTTGTACTATATATATATATATATATATATATATATATATATATATATATATATATATATATCTACCTATACATATTTCATAAACGTGCAATAACAGTGCAACTACAAAAATAATGAATTTTACATAAAATTTATCCAATACTTCATTTCTTACATAGTAATCAACAATAATAAATTCTAGACAAATATATCAAATAATACATTTCTATATAATAATCCATCACACATACAATTATCTCTTCCAACTATCTAATTTTTAGAGCTCAATCTATCCCCATCAAACTTACTTCATTCAGCTCAATGCATTCCCCACTCAACCGTCTAAAATGAGCATCGAATACTTTTCATATTTTCAATGATATCCTCTGTTTCACGACTATGATTATCGGACATTATTCAAGTGCTTATTATCATAGATCTGATTCCGATTGCTTTCACTGTATACCCATACAAATGGTTGATTTTCTGCTCCGTAAAGTTCTAAAGTAATACCATGAGTTTGTCATCGTCAGTAACCACATTTGTAGTGAATTTTTCTAAATAGTGTCTTCTTATTCCATTATACATCGGGCACCTCTACAGAAAATGCTCCACATATTCCTTCTCTTCCATATTACCAATAGGGCATTCTAATGAGCTGTTAATCCATATTCCCAGGTCTCTATTATTATATAAATAGAAAGAGTTTTCTAGTGGCTAAGCGCAGTTGGGCGACGCAGCGCGTTTTCGCGAAAGACATTTTGAGGGTTTAATCTTTTATAATGTGGGCTGCTTGTTGAGTTCAGAGCTGCTTCTATGTCCTGTCCATAGAGTCTGTCAAAATAGTTTTGTACTAGTTTTCCTTTTTCGACTTGTAAGACTTTGTAAAACTTTTCTCTGTCCTGCCAATCTCCAACCAGATTGCAACCCGCCAGATGCAACTGATTCTTCAACATACACACCCAGTTACCTTGGTTATTTTGATCTTGCTGCGCCAACTCGTATAATCTATCAATGCATTCTCTGGGGTATCTCCCGTTAGCCATTGACATAACTCTACAAATGTATCTAATTGACTTAACGAATGAATATAAAACTACTCAACCGTGGTCTTCCAGTCTCTAATCTCAATGACCAGCTGGGAATGCTTTTATTCATAAAGCTGTAGAAAAAAAAGCTGTGCCTTCTCCACTATATTCATACAGCTTAGACCCCATATCTCCGATCCATATAGCACTGTGAGCATGATAATTGAATCATAGAGTTTCATTTCGCTCGCCCAAACATCCGACTTCGCCTTTCTTAGAATATTTATGGTTGTCTCTCCAATGTATTTAGATCTACTAACTTTAAACTCCGCGAATTTATTGAATTTTCCCGATGAGCGGAACTCAACTCCAAGGTACTTATAGCTATTAACAATATCCAGTTTCTTATCTCTGTAATAGAAAGCTGCATTACGTATAAGGCCTTTCTCATGAAATGCAATTACCTTTGTTCTATCTATGTTCACTGACAACTTCAATTTATTACAATACTCGGCCAGGCACTTCAACTTGTTTCTTAGATCTGAGTCACTGTCTGCCAGAATAACAATGTCATCCGCGAACATTAGCATCATGACGTCCACATTTCTATTTAAAGGGATACCATGTAGACCTCTCTCTCAAAAATGATGTTCTATTTCCCTCGAATAGCATGTAAAAAGTAAAGGACTCAACTAATCTCCCTGTAAAACGCCTTTTGACACCTTTATAGGCTGTGAAATTCCATCCTGACGACCCTTATCTACTATGAGTGTGGCAAAGCCATACAGCGCTCTAATCACGCTTATCGCTCTGCTGCTTACTCCGCACATACCTAGTTCATGCGGCATCGAGTCGAACGCGGATTCATAGTCCACGAACAAACAAAATAATTTGCGTTTTCTTACTGAGATCTGATTGAAGATCAATGTTTGTAGTACAACAATGTTATCGATACAACTGCGCCCTCTTCTAAAACCACTCTGGCACTCGGGGAGTACGTTGCAGCGATCTGCCCAGTTTGAGAGTAGTCGAGTAAACATTTTAACAGTATTATCGATCAGGGCGATTCCGCGAGAGCTTTTTGGATCCAATCTATCACCTTTTTACTTTCCTTGCCCTATTACCATAGGTAAGGAAAGTATTGCTTTCCAAAAAAATTTAAGGTACTCTAATTTCATGTTTTCTATACGTTTCATTACTTTCCTTGCCCTATTACCATAGGTAAGGAAAGCATTGTGGTTGCCCAAATTACAAGCGAGAGCAGAGTACTGTCGATAAATTTAAAGAGCAAATTATTGAATGATAATATGCTAGAATAACGAGAGCAATAATTGAAAGATTGAATGTAGTAAGTAATATTTTCAGCATTAAATTTATACCGGAAGTGACTTATTTGGTTACTCACCAGCACGTAGTTTTCTTCAAATACTAAATACCAACTTACTCCAGGAATTGGAATTAGGTTTGTGGCAGGACAAGACGGAGTCGGGAAAAGGTGTTGGCCTCTCTTGTACATCTGCTACCCCTATCCGATTTATGTTAATTCTGGCATCAATTTAATTACTGATCAGTCCGAAAATTGCTTGGAAGATAACTTCACTATATTGACTATTACTTTACACTGCTGTACAATTCAAAGTCCGATCGCACTAGTTGAATATTTCAATCTATATATTCACAAATAACAAGGAAAAACTGTACTTTTCCCCAACTTGGGACAGTTAATATATCGATGATAATTTTAACACAACGACGAACGTGTAAAATTGAATTTCAACAGCAACAATCGAAAAAAAACAGCAACGATCCTGTTTTTTCACCGTCCGATCCGAACCGACAACTTCAACTAACGATTATGCGATAGAATAATCTAAATACTAACTCATCCGCTAGGGCGCAGCAGCTGCCGGCCTCGCCACTACAACTACCGCTAGACTTAAAACTAATTTAAAACAAGACTTAATCTAAATACGCTAAAGGGCGTCACCATTCCCCCCACCCTGAAACGTAGTTTTCAGCCACGACTTTGGCCATAACTAGACAAAACAAAACAAACCGAAAAAAATTAAGACGACAAAAGAAATATGCTAACACAACAAAACGAACAATAATTCTTATCCTAAGAATTATTGTGTGGGCAATGGAAACAATTTGGTGGCAGGACGTTTGAAACAACCAGTAGCTAAACGTACTACTGCCACACGTATGACACCATCGGCTCCAGGAAACACTCCCTCAATGATTCCTAGAGGCCACTTCAATGGGGGTTGATTAGGCTGGTCCACTATCACAACCGTTCCAACAGTGAGAGGAGGTGATGACTTGGACCACTTTCCACGTACTTGTAATTCATGGAGATACTCCTTTCTCCACCTATTCCAAAACGATTGAACAAGCTGGTCGATGAGTTCGTAACGAGTGAGACGGTTGACGGAAATAACGGTCACATCCTTCATTGGAAAAGCCGTCAACGGTATCAGCTTCAAAAAATGAGCCGGAGTTGAGGCGAGAGGTTCGTTCGGATCCTCGCTCGAAGGGCACAACGGCCGAGAGTTCAACACCGCCTCCACTTGAACCAACGCAGTATTCAACTCCTCATAGGTCAATAGTTGATCGCCAATCACTTTTATCAAATGCGACTTGACCGATTCTATGTTGGCCTCCCAAATTCCACCGAAATTTGGGGAAGCAGCGGGAATGAATTTTCAATCCACTCGATAATCAGCCAGCTCATTAGTAATTATTGTATTTTGAAATTCCGACGAATCCAATAATTTCGCTAACTGTACCAGCTGTGCATGCGCACCAACGAAATTTGTACCATTATCGGAATAAATTACACGGCAAGGTCCGCGTCGAGATAAAAATCGGCGAAATGCTGAAAGAAACATCGGCGTAGATAAATCAGAAACCAATTCTATGTGCACAGCCTTTGTTGACATACAAACAAATAGACAAATGTATGCTTCGAGGATGAGTGGATTTCTGCGTCGAGCCATTGTGATGCGTACAGGCCCACCATAATCAACACCACACTGTCCAAACGGTTTACTCTGGAGTACCCTGCATGCAGGCAAATCACCCATTTTGAGAGGTGTTACGCTAGGCCGACATCGGAAACACCTATTGCATTTTGAATACGACTCCGAATGACCACACGAGCAGAAAATATCCAGAACCTCTGTCTTATTAACGACATTAATAGACGAGGACCAGCATGACAATTTTTTCGATGATAATGATCGACAAGAAGGGTGATGAAAGGATCACTCTTAGGCAAGACAATAGGGTGACAGCTGTCAAAATCCATGTCTGAGTTCGGCAAACGACCACCAACTCGAATTAACTCCTTGTCTATAAACGGTGACAAACGCTGAAATTTGGGGGCACAATCTTCACCCTTTTTTAGTTGAACAAGCTCACGTGAAGAATGAATTCTCTGTACTCTACACAAATATCTCTCTGCCGCATCGAATTCCAGTTCACCTGCTTTCGGCAATATTCGCACTGCCTTCAATACTAGTATCATGATACGAAGAAAACGTTGATAGTCAAAGCATTTCTCAATCAAATTATATATAACATTATCTGAAACACTTTCAGATTGAACAACCGTGACAACATTTAAGATTTCATTTCAGGTGTACACTCTATTTCTTCAATTTCAAATTTTACAGGCCAGTGATTTTCCTCTATAGTCAACCAGTGGGGTCCTGTCCACCATGTCTCGTGATTAATGAGATCCATTGGTTTAAGACCACGCGATAAACAATCGGCAGGATTTCCTCACCAGAAACATGCATCCAACAATCGGTGCGTGAGTTTTGAATTTTCGAGACTCGATCAGCCACGAACGTTTGCCAACGCGACGGCGAACCTCTTATCCAATGGAGAACAACAGTTGAGTCCGACAAAGCGACAACTCGGACGATTTTACAACGAAGTTCGAGGACAGAGAGGGTAGCTTCAAGTTGAAGAACTACCATCTTCTTCCTGTGATTTCAAATAGATCACAGCTCCATAGCCAGACTGACTTGCATCGCAAAAACAAATTGATGTAATCTTGGAACCAACAAATACTCCTAAATGACGAGGAATGGACAAATTCGACAAAGATTAAAATTCTGTTTGACATATCTCCCACTGAGATGCAATAGAATCAGGCGGTTTTTCATCCCAATCTGAACCAATACGCCATAATTCTTTTATAAGACATTTCAAAAACAACGTGAGAGGAGCCACTAGTCCTAGAGGATCATAGATTCGCGCCACAGCGGATAATATATTCCGTTTTGTGGAAATAGAGTGACCTTGTGAGACGAAAAAACGAAACGAATCGGAAAATGGTTGCCACTCCAGACCTAATATGGCTAATGAATTTCCGATATTGAATTCTTTGGACAACAAGGACCTTTCACTATCATTGAGACTTGTCATCAGCTCCTCCGAATTTGACGCAAACTTAGTCAATTCAAATCCACCTGCTTTAAACAGCTCTTTGGCCTGACTACACAATTTTTTCGCGTCACTTTCAGAAGGGAAAGATGTTACCAAATCGTCCATGAACATATCTGTAGGAATGCGAGCTTTAGCATCCGGAAAATTATCGCCTTCCCTCTCAACCAACTCATGGATAGTTCTCAAAGCCAAGTACGGAGAGGAAGTGATACCAAATACGACACAATTTATTTGATAGGTTTCAACAGGATCGTCTACCGAAAATCTCCATAACACCCGCTGAAATTCACGGCAAGATTCACTCACAAATATTTGTCGATACATCTGTTTCAAATCACCTGTCACTCCAATTGCAAAAAGACGAAAATTCAAT
Organism: Nilaparvata lugens; assembly: GCF_014356525.2. Lineage (NCBI taxonomy): Eukaryota > Metazoa > Arthropoda > Insecta > Hemiptera > Delphacidae > Nilaparvata > Nilaparvata lugens. The sequence goes on along the minus strand of NC_052512.1, from coordinate 5,587,381 downwards.
AGCAACACGAAAATGTTCGTCTGTAACTTCTGACCAGCATGGAGAATCGAGTTCAATGACAAACCAGTCGTAGTTTTAGCGCTTTCATCATAAACGATTCTTACAGGTGTAGTAGTACTATTTTCACAATCCAACTCGGCAGGTGTAAGATCATTCCCCGATTTAGGACAATCTTCAACCTCCCAAAACCTCTGTACTAGGTCATTCAAAGGTGGACTAGAGACAAACAAACAATTATTGAATTTATCTCTTTCCTGTATAGGGCTACTTGTAATATAAATATAAAGGAAATAAATAAAAATCTCAGTACCCTTTTTTTAAAATATTTTATCACAACATGTTTCGGTCATTTATGCCATTTTCAAGTGATATGAATTAAATGAATACTAATGGAAGATTCTTATTCTGATCATATGTTAGTGTATTCATATGTTTTCATGAACTAGGACTGTAAATTTTGGGTTTAAATTCGCATGATTCTATCAAAAATGGGGTTATTGGTGTCTAATTGGATTAAGTTTATTATTTTATCTCTGTTTAATTTTGCTGCTTTATAAATATGAAATTCTTCTTTGACATTCAGTTTTTGACTTTTATTACCATAATTAAGTATTTTCATATTGGAATTTATATCTGTAAAATTATGGCCTGAATCTATCAAGTGTTCAGCAAATGCCGACTTTTGTGTATAATTTTTAGATTTTCATCCTCATTCTTCAATTTGTTTGAAATGAAGAAAAAAAATAAAAGTACATAACCAAAAGTACATAAGGTTGGAACACCAATAAGGCCAGTAGTAAATTACCGTAATGCTCCTGCATATAAAGTTTGCAAATATTTGAATAAAATTCTACCTCAAAAGACAATGATGACAGAAAACCATAGTATAAAAAACACATATCAGTTAGTTCAAAAAATTAAAGATATAAAAATTCCAAATGATGCTATGATGCTATTTTCCTTATGTACTTTTGGTTATGTACTTTTATTATTTTTTTCTCCATTTCAAACAAATTGAAGAATGAGGATGCCATTATCACAAAAGCAGACAAAGGAATTACTACAGTTATCATAAAACAAACAGATTATAATGATAAAGTAGAGAAATTCATTAGAGATAACAAATTTGAAAATTTAACAAAAGATCCAACTCTTGAATATAGTAAAAATATAAATAATATCATATCTAAATGTAAATCAATCTCCAGAGCAGAACAATTCAAAATGAAGATGATGAATCCTTTATCTCCAATGTTCAGAGGCCAACCAAAAGTACTTGAGGTTGGAACACCAATAAGGCCAGTAGTAAATTACCGTAATGCTCCTGCTTATAAAGTTTGCAAATATTTGAATAAAATTCTACCTCAAAAGACAATAATGACAGAAAACCATAGTATAAAAAACACATATCAGTTAGTTCAAAAAATTAAAGATATAAAAATTCCAAATGATGCTATTTTCCTAGCATTTGATGTAACCAACATGTATACTAGTATTCCAACAGATGAAACAATTAGTATTCTGAAACAAAATTTGATAGATAATGATATAATAGATGAAATAGAAGATCTAATAGCATTGACAACAGTATGTGTAGATCAAAATTATTTCAAATTCAATGAGAAAAATTACAAACAAAAGGAAGGTTTGGCAATGGGATCTCCTTTATCAGGTTATTTGTCTAACATATACATGAACAATTTAGAAAAATCTAAAATGATGAATGATAATAATCCTCTAAAGAAAAATATTATTTATTGGCACAGATATGTTGATGATATAATGTGTCTGTATAATAATGAAGATAAAACACATGAAGATTTTGAATTATATTTAAATTCAATATCACCTTCTATAAAATTTACGATGGAAGCTCAAGAACATTAAATAAATTTTCTTGATTTAACGATTAGTATGAAAGATAACAAACATGATTTTAGCATTTATAGAAAACCCACACATACAGATTGTATAATTCCTAGAAATTCAAATCATCCTTGGCAACAAAAAATTTCAACTTTCAATGCAATGATATACAGGCTAATAAATATTCCCATGTCAAAATATAATTATAGAAAAGAGAAGAAAATAATAAAATATATGGCAATAACAAATGGATATAATACCAAAACTATTGATAGAATGATTTACAAACAAAAAGGAAAATTAATACAGAATAGAACTCAAAATAATCAAGGAAATGTAGGAAATAAAGAATATATTTGTGTTCCATATAACACAAAATTTAATAAAGCTATAAGAAAAACCTTTACAAAAAATAAATTCATTCTAGGTTATAGGACAACAAATAATGCATTCGAACTGATAAAAAAGAAATCAAATTTAAATGTACAGCAAGATAAGTTTAAAAAATCTGAAATATATGAACTTAAATGTAGTGATTGCGACAAATTCTATATCGGGCAAACAGGTAGAAATTTCCATATCAGGTTTCGAGAATATATCCAAGCACTAAAATCTAAAAAATATACACAAAAGTCGGCATTTGCTGAACACTTGATAGATTCAGGCCATAATCTCACAGATCTGAATTCCGATATGAAAATACTTAATTATGGTAATAAAAGTCAAAAACTGAATGTCAAAGAAGAACTTCATATTTATAAAGCAGCAAAATTGAACAGAGATAAAATAATAAACTTAATCCAATTGGACACCAATAACCCCATTTTTGATAGAATCATGCGAATTTAAACCCAAAATTTGCAGTCCTAGTTCATAAAAACATATGAATACACTAACATATGATCAAAATAAGAATCTTCCATTAGTATTTATTTATTTAATTCATATCACTTGAAAATGGCATAAATGACCGAAACATGTCGTGATAAAATATTTTAAAAAAAGGGTACTTAGATTTTTATTTATTTCCTATATATTTAAATTATTGAATAGTTTATTTTGTGACAAGTTCAAAACTGGGGCTCGACCCATAACAATAAAACCCAGTTTACTGTCAACTAATTTGACTGAACCTACCTCTTGATGAGATTGGTAATTATTGAAAAGATCGGGAAAGAATTCGGCACCCAAAATACCATCCAATTTTCCAGGGATGAAAAATTTATAATCTGCCAATTTCAATGATTTCAAGTAGGACAACTTAGACACATCAACTTCACAAAATAAGAATCACACATACCTCATAAAAGACAGCCCATTCGGACTGACAACCACTAAATTTTGCTAACTCAATTTTCGGTAATAGTAATTCATTTGACACAGTAGTAGGTGAGGTTGTCGGTGCCGATTGCACTTCGATTATTAAGTGATATTTTTGAGCTCAAAATTCAAGTGATTTTATTCTATATTTTGTGAATATTTGAAGTTTAGTTCTTGTTTTAACGGAAGTTTCATTATCAATCTATCTAAATTTGAAATTCTTTGTTTTATTCTGATTCATAGTTTCAGATTGAAGATTTGGTGTGAAGTGAACATAACCTACATAATGTTTGGACGATTTGTGACAAAATCAGGAAATTGAAGAAGTTTTGGGCAATAGCCTGTTTTTTCTTTTCCGACTATTGTATTGTTCGCTCTATCTAATAAATAAATAAATAATAAATATTCACGAGATGGTAATCTGTCAAGTATTTTTTCAACTGCCAACGCATCAACAGCAAACGAAAATGTAGTGTCAGCGTGAGAACGAATTGTGAACGACGCTCGACCTTGAACCTTACTTGATCGACCGCCAAACCCAGTGACAGTTGAATAGACAGGTTTAATATACAAGCCTAGCTGACGACACGCACGAGGAGTTACAAAATTCTTCTCACTACCAGAGTCGATAAGAAATCGCAGGGGACATTCTTGCCCTCTCTTATTTCTGATCAGAACGATAGCAGTAGACAATAAAACAATAGTTTTATCATTTTCAGACTCATTGTTTACCAATTTAGTACTACAACAACTAACACCACTCTCTTCAGATTGATTTTTGAAATCGAAATGCAAGAACGTATGATGTGAATTTTTGCATTGAGTACAGGAAGCATTGCTTTTACACTCACGAGCTGAGTGACCTCCCACTAAACATTTTAGACAATAAGACTTCTCTTTTATGAGACGAAATCTATTCCATGGCGAGAGTTTCAAAAATGACTCACAATCTGTCAACTTATGTTTACTCCCCTTACAGCTTATACAATGAGATTTTCCCCGACTATCACTAGGAATTTTATCTCCTGACTGAATTGCGAAATTCTTAGAGTTTGATGAGCCCTTCCACTATGAAAACTATCATCCTTATTTTTATCAATCGACAATGATCGAACTTGTTTTTCAATGAAACTTACAAAGTCTTTATAAGTGGGCTCCTCTTTATCTCTATGAGATGATTCAAATTCTCTACGAGTTACAGTATCAAGAATTCTCAAACCAAAATGTAAGAATATAGCATCGTCAAGCCCATTATTTTTCAATATTTTTACAGCAGTAACAGAGTTACAAAATCGGTCTAATACCGAAGTCAAACCTTCCCTGCTTTCTACTTTAAGCCCTTTGAATTGAAAAATCTCATCAAAATAGGTTTCCAACTGAGCTCTTGGATTATTATAGCGATTAACTAAAGCATTCCAAATAATACTATAGTTAGCAGCTACGGTAGGGAGATGCCTACAAATATTGGATGCTTCACCTGTAAGTTTTGATGTTAAATATTGAATTTTTTGTTGGCCAGACAATGCTTTATTTTCATGAACGAGATTTTTGAATAACTCATAAAAGACAGCCCATTCGGACTGACGACCACTAAATTTCGCCAACTCAATTTTCGGTAATAGTAATTCATTTGACACTGTAGTAGGTGAGGTTGTCGGTGCCGATTGCACTTCGACAGTAGGCGCTGAATTAATTTTTTGAAGAAGTTCAGCTGTTTCATATATTTTCGCTACCATAACCAAGTAACTGTCATTGAATGCTGGATTGAATTGATCATTCAAACTTAAATTCTAATTCATTGATAAGAAGTTCAGTTTTTTCATATTCAATAACAGTATTTGGAATCAATCTATGCAATGTGAGGAATTGACTAGCAACTTTTTTATTAGTTCCTACATCCTTAACTAAATCATAACATCTTAGATTCAAGATAACTCTTGAAAATAGTTGAGTTAATTTTGCTTTATTTATTCGCAATGATACCTCAGTTGGCGAAGCCAGCTACGGCTCATCAGAAGCAGTTTCCATTGTAATTCAATTTAATTTTTCAATAGAATAGAAAACGATTCGATGAACAAGTTATCATTACAACTGGACAAAACAGATAACTTATCTGAAACAAACAAGTCCATTGTATTGTGATAATGCGATAAGCATTGCTTGAACGCAAAACTAGCAACTATGCTGAATGAAAGGAGTCGACAATCGCTGACATGCAGCTTTCTCTAACAAGAAAATAATTGTTTAATACGGACTTAGAATTGTAACGCAAAATAATTCTAGCATGGAAAAAAATACAAATTCAAAACAAATTGGGTTCATATCCGGTCCAACAGGAACATAATGGATAGCCCAAATTACAAGCGAGAGCAGAGGACTGTCGATAAATATAAAGAGCAAAATTATTGAATGATAATATGCTAGAATAACGAGAGCAATAATTAATAGATTGAATGTAGTAAGTAATATTTTCAGCATTAAATTTATACCAGAAGTGACTTATTTGGTTACTCACCAGCACGTAGTTTTCTTCAAATACTAAATACCAATTTACTCCAGGAATTGGAATTAGGTTTGTGGCAGGACAAGACGGAGTCGGGAAAAGGTGTTGGCCTCTCTTGTACATCTGCTACCCCTATCCGATGTATGTTAATTCTGGCATCAATTTAATTACTGATCAGTCCGTAAATTGCTTGGAAGATAACTTCACTATATTAACTATTACTTTACACTGCTGTACAATTCAAAGTCCGATCGCACTAGTTGAATATTCTAATTTATATATTCACAAATAACAAGGAAAAACTGTACTTTTCCCCAACTTGGGACAGTTAATATATCGATGATAATTTTAACACAACGAAGAACGTGTAAAATTGAATTTCAACGGCAACAATCGAAAAAAAAACAGCAACGATCCTGTTTTTTCACCGTCCGATCCGAACCGACAACTTCAACTAACGATTATGTGATAGAATAATCTAAATACTAACTTATCCGCTAGGGCGCAGCAGCTGCCGGCCTCGCCACTACAACTACCGCTAGACTTAAAACTAATTTAAAACAAGACTTAATCTAAATACGCTGAAGGGCGTCACCACATTGCTTTCCAAAAAAATTTAAGGTACCCTAATTTCATGATTTCTATACGTTTCAAGGTCTTCTGAGTCCAAAAACATGATTTTATTTGCCATTTGGATGATCAATTTTTCCTCTCAAGTTATCTCAGAGATGAGACTTAGCTCAAATTTCTGTATCACGGACCTACTATCTGCTAGGAACATCTTATGATCTGCCCTCTATCGGTAATAAATAAAGAAATTAGGCCACAGCTTGGTACGAAAATTATTTTCCATCTGAGTCTAATCATTTGAATTATCAATTGATGTGTTGGAAGTGCTCTGTAGAATAATAGACTAATTGCAGCGAATTTTGTGGAATATTAGGCGGGGTTTAAGAATCGACCTCGACTTTATCCATTGGCAATTGATATTATTCTCGTTGACAGTTATCAAATAAGCAGTGATCATGTTATTTTTGCTTTTGCTTGATGCAATTGAAAATAGAACTCCAAAACAAGTTTATTTGGAATTGGTTGACTCTGATATCCATGGATCTCTTGCTCATTCTGGAATTTCTGGCATAGCCTATCGCTTAAGCTGGCTTACACCGAAGTTATTGACAAAAGGTGGATAACTAAATCTTTATGGATTCTATTAGATTGAACGGAACTTGACTAGAACATATGTTCATTAAATATTTTCATTTTGTTAATGACTTTAGCGTAAACGCAGCTTTACTCTTCGTTTCACTTATTCAAAAGTGTAAAAGCAGCCAATCCACTGATTCTTTCTTCCATGGAAGTCCATTCATATATAAGAGCCCATTCATGATAATTAGTCTAACATTTAATGTGGCTGATTTATCATGTCCTAAACTTTAGTACCATAAATATTAAAGTGGGAATTTTTGAGTGGGCATTTTAATGTTGAATTGAATAATTCTGAATAGAGTTTATTCAATCACTTTGATTATTGACTACCATTATAAATGATTCCTTTCTTCAATCTTAGCTTGAAACCAGAAGCTTAGAGATGACCATTTGAATGTAAATTAACATGTAACTCAATTTAATTTCTATCTAAATTAAGAACTTTAGTATTCACTTGTGATTCATTAATATAAAAATCAATAGGTTTGTCTTGTGTCATGTAATGACATCAATATCGGGGACCGAGCTTTGCTCTGGAGTACAAAAGCATAAAAAATTTATTACGGAAGAAGAAATTACAATATCATTCATAATTCATACAGAAATGTTCTATCCAATCACAGTAAATTGAGATTAATTCCCAGAGGAATGCAAAAATTTCCCTCACAAAGGCCCGGTTGCACAAAAGCTTGTTGAATTTTAATCCTGATTAATTTCCATGAGAGCTAATCAGAGCAGGGGTTTTCTAATAGAAGGCTTCTCTGATTAGTTCTCGTGGTATTTAGTCCGGAGTAGGAATTAACAGTCAGGACAACTGCCTCTTTCAAGGCCATGCGTAGAAACGTAGAGCAACAGAGGAACCAATACAACAGAAGCTCAAGAAATTTGTCGCATTTCTATCACACCACAATAAACATCAATCCAACTACCAAAAAATGTTTGGAGAGATCGACTTAAAATTTATTTTGCTATCATCCGGTCACTTCCTGCACCTATTCTTCCAGATGTTCTATGAATACTGCTATGTTTTAAAATAAGATAATGTTCTGAAAACTGCGAAGGATGATAAATCTGGGCCGGGTATCTCAACAAGTTTAATAAATAAAAAGCTACCGATCGGACGAGTTGTAGCGCACGACCACCTTGCCCCTTTCTTTCTTGAACAGTTCGAAAAGGCAAAAGAACAAGCTACAATCAAGGGCTACAAATTTTTTTGAATCAGGGACGGGAAGATTCTGGTGAGGAGAGTTGAGGTAGGGAATGTGCTGCAGGTTCGGGATGAGACGGATTTGATGAAAATAGTATAGACTATCGAAAGGATATTGAATTTATTGTTTTCGGTTTAATTTCTTAAAAATTTGTCATGAAGGTACTTGTTTCACTGACTTATGTTACTAACCCTTTAAAATGTCTTATTACTTATAAAAATAATACTTTTTACTGTTCAATTTTTAACCGTTATGCGAGTGGTACTGAACAAAATTGTTATTATTTTTTGAATCTTGAGTTCCTTCTTAGGGAAAAAAGAACAGTATGTTATAAAGATAGAATCTTGATGGGCGTCACTAATTTTGTTGTGTTGGAAGAAGATTTTTCCCGTTTGGGGCATAATTATTATTTGTATGTAAGTTTTCGTTAATCAAGGAAAATCAATATAGTTTTGATGATGTAATAAATTTGGAATGCTTCGATGCAATTGAGAGTGATGATATTATCAATTTTGAGCTTCATTCTCATGTAGGTTCAACAGATTCTGTTGACTTTTTGAATATCAGTCACATGAACATACGAAGCTTGTGTAAGAATTTTGACGAATTCATTTATGTTCTACAGAATTGTACTATAAAGTATGATGTAATAGTTTTAACCGAAACTTGGATGACGAAAGATAAGAACTTCCACTATAGCATCGATGGCTATACAGTTATAGATAAACCAGGACATCTGAATAAAAGTAACGGATCGTGTATTTTTGTAAAGGAATCTATTGATGTACGCTATCTTGATTGTCAGAATTCGGAAGCGGATATTATCGCTATTGGATTAGAGGCTTTTAAACACCCTATCACATTATTTGCAGTCTACAGATCCCCATCCTCGAATATAGAAGCTTTTCTGAATGACCTAGATACGAGTTTATCTGGTATTAATAAAACTGAAAATGTTCTCTTTAAAATATTGACATTTTAAGCCATTTTGACATTTATTGATTTAAATATTGACATTTCAAGCAACAGTAGCTCAGCAATGGAATACAACAGTCTCTTGCAAATGTATGATCTGCAATCCCTTATAAATAAACCTACTCGTATTTCAGGTAACTCGAATACATGTATAGATCATATATTTTGGAAAAAATTTAATTTTAGAGGTAGTTAGGCTATGTCCTTAGCTCTATACAAAAAAACGTATATTACGGACCATTTCTGTACAACTTCCCACTTAGGAAACTCATACACTGGTTCGAAGGGAATTGGAGTGACATTCACTGAAAAAATTGATTATACTAAATTGATTGACAAGTTAAAACAAGAAAACTGGGGAAATGAGACTTCTTTTAATGGCGATAATATGTATTTAGATGATAAAATTAATGAATTTTACTGTAAACTGATGCGGTACATAAAATCCGCTACTGTTCAAATCAAAATTGAAAACAGAAATAAACCACTAAAAAATGGATAACTCCAGGGTTGATAAGATCCATCAGGGAACGAGACAAGATGCATAAAAAATTGAACAGTCAACCCTTCAATGTCCAATTACAAAATACTTATAAAATCTATAGAAATATGTTGAACAAGCTTATTAAAAAAACTAAACTTGACTATTACAGAACTTAAATATCAAACTCCAAAGATAATAGTAAAAAAACTTGGAACTGCATAGAGGAGATTCTAGAGATGCAACGTAAGTATAAACCACCGGAAATTGACCCCGCTATTATGAATAAATATTTTTCGGAAGTAGGAAGAAATTATGCAGAGGAAATCCAGGATAGGTCTACACAGAGTTTGTTAAACTCACAGTACTCACCTTGTTCAGCGGCCAACTCTCCGAATTCATTCTTTTTGTACCCATCGAGTTATGATGAGGTATTACTTTGTATCAAGAACTTGAAAAGTAATGCCTCTCCGGGGATGGATGGAATAGGCAACATATGCTTAAAGAATATTGCTGAGTACATGGCTAAGCCCTTGTCAATGTTATTTAATAAGTGTTTCGAATTTGGCCATTTTCCATCTCATTTTAAAATTGCAAAAATAATTCCACTTTATAAATCTGGTGACAGGAAGGCGCCCGAGAATTACCGCCCCATCAGTCTTATTAGCAATCTATCGAACATTTTTGAGAAGATAATTAAGAAACGTATATTGGTATACTTTAAAAAATATAAATTTATTGCTGCTAACCAATACGGTTTCCAAGAGGGAAAATCCACCAAAGACGCAATGACTGAGTTGGTAAGAATTATAAAGCAAAACTTCCATAACAGAAAAAAAACCCTGGCAGTTTTTCTAGACCTGGCTAAGGCCTATGATACCATTCCTCATAGCGTCCTTCTGTATAAACTGGAGAGAATAGGTTTCCGGGGAAATGTGTTGAATTTATTTAAGGGTTACTTGCATAAAAGAGTACAGATCCTTGAAACCAACAAAGTGACATTGTCTGAATATGGTCTTCCTCAAGGTACTGTTCTCTCGCCGATATTATTTTTAGTCTATATCAATGAACTCTTGAAAATCCACATAAACGGATGTCATGCAATCTCCTTTGCAGATGATACGGCCTTGATTTTAACTGGATCCAGCTGGCAAGAGACTAAGCGTTTGACTGAGTCTGGTCTGACCAAAGTGAAGTCATGGCTTGATCATCATACGCTGACACTTAATGTGAAAAAAGTGTATACATGCTTTTCCCTCCATCAGAAAGGGCTATCCCTACTGATGCATTTCGAAGTGGAATAAAAATCCATTTCTCAGACTGCACTCATAATAACAATTGTGGTGAGTGGGTAGGCTTGCGGGAGAGAGATGGAGGCTGTGATTGTCAGAAACTGGAGAGAGTAAGAGAGACAAAATACCTTGGAGTCATGTTGGATTCACAACTCAAATGGAATGCTCACATAAATAATACTTGCAAAAAAATGAAACATGTGATCCATAAATTCCATAAATTAAACGGGCTGGGTGATCTAGATATCCTGCTGTTAATATACTACGCTTATGCCCAGTCGGTTTCGCAATATGGTATTAGGGTGGAGCTTAAACTAGGTGGAGCATTGGACACACATTTAAATAAAATCTATCTTATTCAAAAGCACATAATAAGAGCAGCACTTGGCCGACCTAGATGATACCCTACACATCTCCTTTTCATTGAATTTCCAGTATTAACAGTTAGACAGTTATTTGTTAAGAATATAATACTATATATAATTAAAAATATAAATCAATTTACACCACAAATTAGAACTTACGATTTCCGTATACAGGGTAATTTCCAAATCAATAGAACAGACATGACTGTATGCCGGAGACAATTGGAGATAAGTAACAGACTGATCAACCTCATACCAGATAACTTAATAGCAAAAACTAGTATTAAAAAGATAGCAGAATGAATAAAGTCAGTGAATATCTCGCAATTCATTCACACATAATGCACTAGTAAATGCCACCTTCACTTGATTATCCTATAATTCTTTTATTGCAGTTACCTTTTTATTTTTCTTCCAAACCTCAAATGAATTTTCTCAGATTCATTCTCTGTCTTCTAGTCTGAGATTTTTTATTTATTCTACTGACCACAAATATAATAATATTGTAATATTCATCTTCTAAGCCGCATAATGGAATTCATCATTCAGTAATTAGGCTACTTATATATTTTAGTGCTTCAAATTACACTTTTGAATTTATATTTCTTTTCATTTATACTATGTTTATTTATATTTCCTTTCATATGTATATTCATTCTTGTTTCATCTATTCATTTCTTCATTGAAATTTTTTATATTGAAAATTAATATCGATACTCGCTGCCAGCACTCAAACTTCGGTTTTGCAGGCAGCATCTAACATGTTATTTTGTTTTGACAAAGTTGTTTTTCGTGTATATTTAAATATTGATCAATATGTTTTTTTTCAACTTTGTATTGAAGATTATTATTTTTGTTGTGGCGAAATAAAAAAGATCGCTAAAGTTGGTAACTCAACTACAGCTATTATAATCTTTTTCACTTGCTCACACTTTCTTTCTCACGTATTCAACAGAGTATGGAATTTTTTTCTGATCAGCTGCGAATTGAGGGACCAATCATCCTTTCTGAAAGAGCTTCAGCGATTTTTCCCAGAGTTGACACCTGTTCCAAAATATTTTTTTTATCGCAAACGTACTCTATCCCCGATTGGATGAAAAAATGTTAGAGGCGTTTTCGAGATCCGTCAGGCATACATACATATCCGCCAACACACATATTTGAACAGAAATTGTTCGCTCAGTATAATTGACTTCAATGATTTTGATTTCATTTAATGAGAGCTTATTTCACATAATAATTACAACGGGTATAAAAATATCAAACATAATTAATTGAAATCGTAACTAATAACAGCTGGCATAAAAAGCAGAAATGGCAATCATAATTTTGAAATCGAAACAGTAGCTATCATCTTATCTCCATCAGATCTAATGTAAACAAATTGTAGTAAGATTCACATCAATGTGTCAGCATTATTTGAATAGGGGAGCATTGATGCTATTAATGAGGTACACTGACAGTTTCAAGTGAATATCAACGAACTGTTATGCATATTCTCCAATATTTTTATCGAAAGCTTCCTTCTATTTCCTTTGGTAACACAACTAATGTTCATGAATAATTGATTCATGGGAAAAGTGCCTTACTTCTATGGAAGATATTTTCACATCAGGGAAAGCAACAACAGCTATTTGGCCGTTTAATAAATAACCCCTTTCTTTCGTCAAATGAAATTCTGGCCGAATTTCCTCATTCTTTGCACACAGATTCCACAACGGATACTTCTGAAGTTACCCTTCATTTATCATACTGAATAATTAGAATTTCATCGAAATTGTTCAAGCTGTTCACGCAATCTGTCAGATATACAAACAAAATTAGTCTTGATAGAATAGAATCAATTGTTAGAACTCCCGTCATAAAAGTTTGTTTTATGAAACATAAAAATTATCTATACTCCCAGGAATAGAAATTAAAATATTTATTCTTATATTTATATTCTAATATTTATTGTGGTGATCCTGTCCCTCGTTGAAGTGTCATGTGTGGCGGACCTAGCTCCAGGGAGGGCATGGACCACACAAAAAATAGATAATCTTATGTAAGTGCTCACTTTTACGGGTACACGAATATATGCCCCTCTATGCAATATCAGACCTGAGAATTTATTTAATTGGTTGAGAAATCTGTAGTTTACCCCAGATGTAGGATTGGATTGTTCGAGTAATATTGAGCTTAAATAAAGCGATCTTAAAATTATTACCTGGTTGTTGTTCTGATAAAGAGCCAATGCAACCCGAACAAAGATATAGATCACAAATCCATGTATGATTGTGCCTCTTACCGCTATCAGAATTGATGATAAATACTTCATGAAATAAATATAATTTCCGAAAAGAGGTTCGAGTACAGAATCTAATCCTATCAGTGTTGTATTACATTGACTTAAATCCTGCAAAATGCCGCATACACTGTTTAATTTCAAGGTATCACTGATATCAAGGTTTTCAGAAAAAAAAACGAACTGGAAGATATGCTCAGTTATTTCAATATATTGACAATTTTCAAGATAAGCAGATAATAAATAATGATTTTTAAAGTTAATGATGATGATCAGTATAACGTGTTCTGGTTTAACAATACCAGACATGTACAGATTACAATTTAATAATGATTCAAGAGTTGAAAGAAAATGTATGTTAAAATAATAATTACAGGGTTGTGAGTTCTGCATTGGAATAGCTTGATTGATAGACAGATTATTATGAATTAAACTAGTTTAATGATGATTATTATAATGTAGATTAACGTTGAATTTCCCCTGATTACAATCTGGTCATGACCATTAATTTTCACTAGAATTTATATCACTCATGAATCGTGGATGGGGCCCCAATATATTTACTAGAAGAACACTCACGCGACTCTGTTTTCCTTTTTCCTGGTTCGCAAATAATTATTCTTCTGCCATGTGCTGGATTTTCTGGCCTCCAAGTAGAACGTGTGCTGGTATATTACTCTGCGATTCATGTAGATTCAATCGGGTAATTTACGTTAATTATTATCTCCACAAACAAAAAGGAACTTTACAATTAACATTTAAATTCACAAATAAACAGTAAAAATAATTTACATAAATTTTTTCAACAAGAATGCAAGTTGAAATCGCTGTCGTATGGGTTTTGAACAGAAATTCTGAATTAAAAAAAATTTTAAGACAACGATTTTCTAAAAATATTGAAATAATTTATAAATTATTGACAATCAGTATTAAGGAAACCCTATTACTAATTATTCGGTATTCTCATCTAATGGAATGAATTCAGGAAAAATTCAATCAAACACAATGAATGTTTATAAATTCATTATAAAAAAAGGATTACCACTTTACAAAACTCCATATACATGACAATATCCTTATTCTAAATTGATGATGGGCCCATTTATTTGTTTAAGTCTTTCATGAATCTCAATGCCGGAAAATATAATTTGATCGTCACATTACCTCGGTACCGAGTTACGTCACAGAGTATTTGGTAAAGATGTTCCATGATTGCTTAAAAGAAAACACAGCTTGGCAATTATTTCCTATTCTCCATATCCGTTTTAACCTGTTCCTCGTATGAGGCACTTGGAGTCCCTTGTCTCCTATTCATAATTAATTGTGGATTGATTTGGCATTAACAAGGATCGCTCTTCCATAGTCAGTAGTAAATTAGTTTGTCACAACATGGACCGTTTCAATAGCGGGTTTGAATATAGCTTATATACAAATATATTCAAATGTCGAGAAATTCAAAATCACTTTACAAAATAGAAAGAAAGAAACTTGTAGTGAATAATCACATCGTGGAGTAGTTGTTAAACCTAGGGCTGCTTGCTGGCAACTGAATAACCAATGCCTCGCACCTTCTGGGTGCTCACCCACAGCTGGCTGGGTAAGCACAAATAAATAAATGCTCTCTTTGTTCTTATTCTTCTTCCTAAATGTTAATACTTATTTGCCATATTATGAATGGAAGGGAAATGAAATTTGATTCATGATCAAAATTCGTTTCAAAGTTTACTCAAAACGTGTGACTAGGGCAAGGTCAGTGCTAGAACAGCCTAAAATCTTCTTCCTCCGAATTCAATGAATCTCTTTGTTTCTCATTTGCATAGGATGATTGCTATTGGTTGTTACTGAGTAACGTAATGCACACGTCATATTTTTATGAAAAATGGTTCCTTTGTTTACATTCAATTCCCTGACTTACAAGACGAATAAATACATTAAAACATAAATATAATTCAATCATTTCAAAATACAGTTCAATTCCAACAGTGTAGGTGAATTAATAATAAAACATGAAATTAAAATAACAGAGATCTCGACATTCTATGTTGCATCTCAACAATTCAAATTTTGGTATCCTTTTCTTCATCCTCTGATTGGTTGTTCGTGCAAAGAGAAATAAGTCTAGGGAAATCGCTTCTATTTAATATTTATTTGTTGATAATCCAAACAATAAATATTATTAAATTGAATATTACTGTTTGTCAATGTAGACTTACATACAAAGAGTATTTGTAACTTTTTGCTATTATTGTACATCAGAATACTATATCTTTTTTATAATTTGTTTTTCAAAAATAAACTCATTTATTGTGCTAATAATTTTGATTAGCTTATTATCATGGATTCCTTTTTTCCTACACAATAACGAAAAATAATAATTTATAAATAAACATGCCATCACATTATATTATACAATAAGCACATATGAACGATCTCAACTCTATATTAGTGATCTAAGCGTTTGAACATTTTAGGTTAGGTTTACCACAACATTCCCTTAACCTATAGATGTGATTTTAATATAATAATTTTACAAATTAATAGAATAAATAATATAATAAGCAATATGAACTCAATTGATTCACTGGAAGAGACTGATTCAATTTGATATTGTTATCAGCTAGCGGTAATGTTGATAACTATTATATTTCGAGTTTGTTTGCTGCCTCTGCCTTGATTTTCACAATATGATTTGAAGAATTAGATTTTTTTAAGTAGCCACTGGAACGAGTCGTCACATTATAAATCTGATAACCCTTTCTAAAATTATTCAACACGACATTTTCGGCTATGGATAATGCCATTATCAAGTGATTGGGAAATAAATGATAATATAATATTCATCAGGAATAGCTCTAATTGAAGTAGCAGTGCCCAATCAATTTTTCTGCGATAAATGCATTTTGATCTTTAACTTGGTGCCAACCTAACAAAGTTAACTCAACTCAATGCCAACCTGACAAAATCATCATTTTGGTTGCCAGTTAACAACTGTTTCGAAGAAGTACTCTCTCTAGATTATAGTTCAATATTAACATATTATGGAATGGACATTTCAATTATAATTGAGAGATTGGAATAAGAAGAATATACATGCTAAAAGATGAACTTTAAACCCTTAAAAACCACCCTTAGAGCTGAAATATCGCCGAAAGATTTCTTAGTGAGCACCTCGGACTTATAAGGAAGCTATATTTAAGTTTTGTTGCAATCCGTCCAGTAGTTTTCCAGAAATCGTGATCAGTGAGTCAGTGAGATGAGAATTTCATAAGTATAGATTATCATAGCGGCCCAACTAACTGCAAAATCAACAAACTATCGATTCTATGCAACTAAGGATATCGATATAAGTATCCATGACAACATACTTATCATGACGTCGAGACTCTGCTCTCTTCCTTGTGGAAAAGTGTTCACCGCCAAAATGGTGATGATTATCCTCTGCCAAGGAGGGTAACCCTGTCGCTGGTCCATTTTGGTCTGATCCCAGCCCGGTGGCCAGCTGACATCACGTTCCAATGTTGGCCTGGGATTGATTTTTTTTTCTGGGAATCATTCTCTGCCAGAATCTTTCTTGTGTCTGCCTGGGCTGTACTGGTGGAATTTCAACTTATTTCTTTCCTTGCCCTATTACCATAGGTGAAGAAAGTATTGCTTTCCGTGAATAATTAAGATACCTCAATTAGTGAATTTATATACGTTTCAAGGTCCCCTGTGCCCAAAAATTGGTTTTTGCGTATTGGTCTGTATGTGTCTGTGTGTGTGTGTGTGTGTGTGTGTGTGTGTGTGTGTGTGTGTGTGTGTGTGTGTGTGTGTATGAGTGTATGTATGTCTGTTTACACGATATCTCATCTCCCAATCAACGGAATGACTTGAAATTCGGAACATAAGGTCCTCACAATATAAGGATCCGACACGAACAATTCCGATCAGATGCAATTCAAGATGGCGGCTGAAATAGAAAAAATGTCAAAAACAGAGTTTTTCAAGATTTTCTCAAAAACGGCTCCAACGATTTTGATCAAATTCATACCTAAAATAGTCATTGATAAGCTCTATCAACTGCCATAAGTCCTACATCTGTAAAAATTTCAGGAGCTCCGCCACATCTATGCAAACTTTGATTCTGGATTCCCAATTATCAGGCTTCAGATACAATTGGAACAGAAAATTGAGAATGAAAATCTCTATGATTGATGTCGAGTAATATTTTCATCTAAATTGAAAATAAACTTGAAATTTGAGAAAATGTGATTATCCAATTGCAAACTGTTGGCAACTGTTCATTCTATTAAATGATTCACTATGAAGAGATAGCAGACCTCGTATGTCTCCAATGTTATTGTCCTGTCACCAGCTGGCCCAGATCTTTGTTTATAAGTGGACTTGAAATGCGCGTGAACACTAGTGTCAGGTGATCAATTCTCATAACGGCAAAGAAAGTTGTGTGAGTGCGCCACACCAGATATTTTCACCTGATTTCATGAAGAGTATGAATGAACGCGACTTTAGATCTCTATTGAAGATAGATTTCTCCAAGAGTGCTTTCTAATCAAAGGAAGAGTACATCAAACATTACTTCACATGATTGATATAATGCTCTCTTTTCCTGTGTCTTGTATTTGTTACTGTGGGCTGTGTCTTTTTTGCTCGACCATTCAGATCTATTGACAAGTGCCTGATCTCCTGTTTTAGGTGGGCATTGGATGCTATTTTATCTATCTATCTGGTATTGCTATCCTTGTCTTTCATTCAACAAAGCAGATAGCGCTATCTCTTCCTCGCTTTGCTCTGTTGCCATATCGTCTTTTAACAATGAAAAATAATAATTAATTCTACAAAATATTTCATCCCAATCATTGAGGTGCGTACAGACTTTCGCTCTGCTCCGAACTGAACGTCACTCGAGCAGATCGATTGATGATCGACCGGGGAGCAAGAGTGGATCGACCGGGGAACGCAGTTCTGTGAACAGTAGACCTCACGCCGTATTCTTATCTACAAGTACCTCTCCAAGTATGGAGTGGCCGTAGTCGAGTGGATCAGATGCTGGCTTTATGATTCAGAGGCCTGGGCTCAAATCCCGGCCCAGGCAAGACATTTATCTCGGGCCACTCCCGTGTTTCGGATGAACACGTAAAACCGTCGGTCCCGGCTGCCTGAAAAGCGGTCGTTAGGTCATGTCAGAGGCCCTGAAATTGATCAGTTGCGACCTGAAAACTCTGACACCAGACCTGAGCCAGCCAGGTCACACGATATTATTATTATTATTATTAGTACCTGATTGAAACAATAGACCTTATGGAAATACAGCAATAGACTGGCTTCTCCACACATCTTTGTAATCACTTGTCAGCTGATTTATGATGAATAATTCTATAGTCTGATTTTTACTCTAATATTGACATATGAAGAAAGATCCTTTCTCCTTTCATATTATCCTTGAAAAATCAAGGAACATACCTGCCAAATTTCATGAAAATCTATTACCGCGTTTCGCCATAAATGCGCAATATATAAACATTCAAACATTTGAACATTAAGAGAAATGCCAAACCATCGACTTCAATCTTAAACCTCACTTCGCTCGGTCAACAAACAACAAACTGACTGAACGAAAACCGACTCTGACAGCTGTTTCTGACCTGACTCCTGTACAACTGTACATCTGTACTGGCGAAGTGAAACGTTTGTAGAAGAAAAGAAAAGAGAGATTAGTCAAATAAAAAAAACCTTTTAAACTAGTAGTTCTGTGAAAAGAAAAGAAAAGAGAGGTTAGTTGAATGAAAATAAAACCGCTTTCAAACTAGTAGTTCTGTGAACAGTAGACCTCACGCAGTATTCTCATCCACAAGTACCAGATGTCAACTGTTTTAAATGTTAACAAACTCAGTTCACGTTTGAATTTGTATTCCATATGATATAATTCATCCAGTTCCGTGATGATCTTCCTATCTGATGAAAATTAATTTTTTAGAATCAAAAATATTATAATTTCTTCAGCATTATTCAGTTCATTTGTTCATTTTTATTCACCTATCAAATTAGTTTCTTCGAATGTGAGAATATTGATACTGATGGGCACGCATAATAATACCATGACTGCAAAACAAAATATTGAAACCAAAGACCTTAAGCTGCGATTAGACCAAATTATTTGAAAAATGTTAATAACTCAATCCTTTTAGATTATATTAGATTGAACATAACTTATCATACACATGATTAACATATGTGTTTGTCAACTTCTGTTCAATCTAATAGAATCTATAAGGATTAAGTTATAACCATTTTGTTAATATCTTTGGTGTAAACCCAGCTTAAAGATGCATACCTCTTCAATGTATTTGATTGAAACTATAGACCTTATACAAATACAGTAATAGACTGGCTCCTCCACACATCTGTGTGATCACTTGTCAGTTGATTTATGATGAATAATTCTATAGTCTGATTTTTACTCCAATATTGGCGTATAAAGGACGCTCCTTTTTCCTTTTATATTATCCTTGCAATGCAAAATTTCCAAAAACTTGTATATAGATCGACGCGCAATTGAAAAAAGGAACATACCTGTCAAATTTCATGATAATCTATTACCGCGTTCCGCCGTAAATGCGCCACATATAAACATTTAAACATTAATAAAAATGCCAAACCGTCGACTTGAATCTTAGACCTCACTTCGTTCGGTCAATTAGCGAATAAATGAAAAAAAAACATTCAAAAGTATATATATTTGAATCCGATATATCAGACAAGAAATATCGATACCTCCGATACTATCAGGACAAATTTGTGGATGGCGATATATCGATATATCGGCCACAGAATATCGATATATCAAATCAAATATATATATATATATATATATATATATATAGTTATGATTGAGAAGCGAGAGAGAAAGGTTGTTTTTGTGAGGGCGCTCTCTTATCTAGCAACTGGCAGATAATAGCTTGAAAATTTCGTTTACAGTGAACAGTGCTTGTTTTAAATTGTATTCTGCTTATTATACTTCGACTTTACATTCGTTTGATTTTACAGCTGTTATTAGTGTGATATCACAGCATATGTTCAATAGTGTGTTGGTGGCTGTAACTGCTCTATCGGAAATGTCTTGTAAAATATGTTCAAAATCGGTGCGTGATGCTAATAACGATTCGACCACCTGCAATGACTGTCATGCGAGTGTTCATGCCAAGTGCGTAAATCTCACGATGGACGATCTCAAGTATATGCAACAGAATAAGAAAATCTGGCAGTGCGAGGATTGCTCCAAAGAGCGGCGTAGAAGCATAGCGTTGGAAACTACGGTGGCTGAGGGTGAGTTAAGCTTGCAGGACGTTGTTAGGTTGTTGAACAGAATACGTGAGGATCACATAAAAAGACATCTGCTGTTAATACTGAGGAAGTTCTACTTTTTGAATAAATTTCTCCCTATAAATGTCCTGAGGCAGCTATATTTTGCACTTGTCAATTCAAAAATCAGCTACGGTATAAATTGTTCCACTTACATTAGTCACTTGAAGCCCTTAATAACTATACAAAAATTCATAGTTCGTGCCATCAAGAAGGAGGGTAGATATGAACATTCTTTTCCTATCTTTCAGAGTCTCAGATGCTTGCCTCTCAGATATATCTATGTTTTCAAAGTATTGTATATGTTTTATGTTATGTCTGGAAACTGTGGTCATGCGTTGTTCAGGGATGTTCCTAGTTATCAAACCAGGAGAGAGTAGATATAAAAGGACGACTCTGGCACACAAGTGTGCCAGAGTCGTCCTTCACCTCAAGGTCATCCAGGTCAACCACCCACAACCTCAAGGTCATCCAGGTCAACCACCCCCAACCTCAAGGTCATCCAGGTCAACCACACCCACCTCAAGGTCATCTAGGTCAACCACACCTACCTCAAGGTCATCCAGGTCAACCACACCCACCTCAGGGTCATCCAGGTCAACCACACCCACCTCAAGGTCATCAAGGTCAACCACACCCACCTCAAGGTCATCTAGGTCAATCACACCCACCTCAAGGTCATCCAGGTCAACCACACCCACCTCAAGGTCATCCAGGTCAACCACACCCACCTCAAGGTCATCTAAGTCAACCACACCTACCTCAAGGTCATCCAGGTCAACCACACCCACCTCAAGGTCATCCAGGTCAACCACCCTAACCTCAAGGTCATCCGGGTCAACCACCCTAACCCCTAAAAAAAAAAAAAATAAATAAATAAATGAAAAAAAATAAAAAAATAAAATAAAAAAAAGTTTGAAAAAAAAAGTGAAAAAAAAATTAAAAAAAAGAGGAAAATGAAAAAATTAGAAAAAAAAATTGAAAAAAAAATTAAAAAAAAAAAAAATTAAAAAAAAAAAAATTAAAAAAAAAAAATAAAATTAAAAAAAAAAAATAAAAGAATAAAAACACAAAATCGAAAAAAAAAGAAATAAATAAAAACACATAAAATTGGGAATAAATGGGGAAAAGGGAAAGAAGGGAAAAAAAATTCCCTACTGATCTTGAACTGCCCGCCGGTCACCCCCGCCGGTCGCCCGGCCGCCACCGGTCACTCCACCGGTCGCCCGGCCGCCGCCGGTCAGAAGAAGTATCATATTCTATATAATTTAAGTCTTTAAACATAAATCCTCTATGGTGTAGTGGTTAGCAAGTTAGCTTTCTGAGTTGGAGGCTCTATGCTCGAATCCAAGGCGGTAAAGGTAAGTATTAAAGGTCAGTATCAACAGAACCAGAGGATATATTTTTTGTATGTAGTGGGTAGACTGGCCCACCACTGCCAGTCATCCCGCTGCCAGTCGTCCGGCCGCCACTGATCGCCTGGCCGCCGCCAGTCGCCCCCGCCTGTCCCCGGCCGCCACCGATCACCCCCTCGGTTGGCCCACCAGTTGCCCCACCATCGCCACCAGTCACCCCACTATCGCCGCCAGTCATCCCACTATTGCCGCCAGTCGCCCCACTATCGCCGCCAGTCGTCCCACTATCACCACCAGTCATACCACTATCGTCACCAGTCATCCCACCATCGCCGCCAGTCGCCCCACTATCGCCGCCAGTCATCCCACTATTGCCACCAGTCATACCACAATCGTCACCAGTCATCCCACCATCGCCGCCAGTCGCCCCACTATCGCCACCAGTCGCCCCACTATCGCCACCAGTCGCCCCGCCACCAGTCACTCAGTGGTCAGTCAGTCACTGTTCAGTCACTGATCAGTCTGATCAGTAACTGATCAGTCACTGTTCAGTCACTGATCAGTCACTGTTCAGTCAGTGGCACTCCGCACTTGGTATGGGTCCAAAATGTATAAATAGCTGAGCTCAAACTCTCAGACCTCAGTATACTGATAAACACTGACCAGTATGTATATCAAACAAAGGAACCATAAGCCAACATTGGAGGAGGTTGCTCCTACCATATTGGAGATTGCTAGGTTGAAGCGTGAAATCAAAAGGAGGCATAAGGAAATCATGCTGGGTAGACGGATTGCAGAAGAGAAACATGTGGAACACTTCAAACCTCTAGCTGAGCCACTAGTCAACCTAGTCAAAACCTTCCAACAGATGCCAGTTCAACAACCACAACTACCTCCATCAAGACCATCCAAGAAGCGTCTAGGTATCTGAAGCCTAAAATAAAAATGTGCTCCAGGCATGTGAAGGGTAGGCAGAGACAATCCAAGCCAGAGTTGTTATCATCAGAACATCGTCCTTTCTCAGCAGCATCAACACACCACACATATCCTACTCCACCAACAACACCATTTGTCAAAGATGCCACATATACAAGGCGTGGACTTACTGGTGCAAGTAAAGCAAAACATAAGCTCCAACTCTCCAGCATTGATGAAGAGTCACCAACATTTGAATCATATGGAACTGGAGAAGTTTCAAGTCCAATGGCAGGCACCTCAAGAGTTGGACGACAACTATGGAGAGCAGGAAAGCAAGCATTTTGAAGGGGATGAGGGTGAGGAGTATAATATGAGTAGATATGATGATATCAGTGATGAGGGGCTGTCTGGAGATGGACAGGATGATGATAAGAATGTTGAACAATTATTGAATGAAAGTCATGGTACAACAGTTCAGAATATCCTTGATCAAACTGATCTAGCTGGAAAACAGGTAGCTGATTACATTGGAGGATCATTGAGCAAGGACAATGACGATTTTGATGACACTTTTGGGCCAAGAGTGAGAGACAATGCTTACTACCTGGGCAATAAGTATTTAACTTTTGGAGAGAATGGTGATGAAATTGTGCTGACTGACCCTGTAGATCAGGAAGAAAAGACCTTCACAGCTACATTAGGACTTTGTGAGTTGATTTTCAAGAAGAATCCAAATCGTGCATTAGTTGAATCTGCTGATAGACAGGCTTATGGAGAAATATTGAACTGGACCAGTGTGCACAGACAGAACAATGATCCAAGAGGTGAGATTGTTAACTACAACAAAGCTAAGTATAAGAATACAATCAAACGCCTTTTGGATGATAGCAGAGATGGTGGTCAAAGACATTCTGGGAGACAAGTGACTGGGAGAGGATCTATTGCCCCAAGGCGTGATTTTAGTAAGGAGAAAAGTCAGAAGATCTATAGAGGAAGAGGTGTTCTGTCAGCTATCAAGGGAGCTGCTGGTACAATAGTTAATCAAGGCAATTGACAGTTGCACTCCATATCCCTGGCTATCAATACTGTGGACCAGGAACAAAACTTCAGAAGCGATTAGCACAAGGTGATCCAGGAATCAAAAAATTTGATCAGGCCTGCAAGGAGCATGATATTGCCTATTCCAAGAGTGGTGATACAGCAAGCAGAGCAGTAGCAGACAGCATCTTGGCAGAGAGAGCCTGGGACAGAGTGAGATCTGATGATGCAGGGGTGTTGGAAAAAGCTGCAGCACTAGCAGTCACCAACATTATGAAGGCTGAGGCAAAATTTGGGGGAGGTATGAAAAGATCACTGAAGGAAGTCAGCAGGGTGGTTGAGAAGGGGAAGAAACAAAAGATTCAACCATCAAAGAAAAAATCAATGAAAGGAGGTCGAGGTCTTTACTTGAGACATCAGAAACCAAAGGTTGAAACAGGTCTTTACTTGAGACAGCAGAGATCAAAGGTCGGTCAAGGTCTTTACTTGAGAAAGCAGAGAACAGCAACACCTCAGACATTATACTGAGGTACAATCAAAATCATAATGCTATACAAATATGTATATATATTGGATACATAGCAGATTAGATTCATTGTACTGGAATCATAATGGACTGGAATAGAGAAGATGGTACTCCTATTCTCAAAGTGGGCCGACTATGGAGACAAATTTACCATCAATCTCCCCATTTGATCTGAAGATGGTTGAGGATCATGTAGAAGATGAGGAAGAGCAAACTGTTATGGAGGAGGACAATGAGGTAGAGGTGGAAGAGGAAGAGGAGGAAGAGGAAGAGGAGGAGGAGGAGGAGGAAGAGGAGGAGGAGGAGGAAGAGGAAGAGGAGGAGGAAGAGGATGATGTAGTGGTGAGAAATACTACTACACCTATACTTTTAACTCGAAGGAGCATCAATTACCTGGAGGAAAGAGGTTGTGAGGTGATTCAACATCAATGACAGGGTATCGTCTCTAACTGAAACAGTGTTCTAGAGGTATCACTGAATATCATCCGAAGACTATCAGACAACATAGAAGACTTGCCAAGGACTAGTGCTGGAAAAGGAGTGTACAAGGAAAAGGAATCTACGACATCACCTGCTTGACATAGACCAAGGAGAAACATCATGGATACATCACTTTTCTGCATACTCAATATGATAAACAACTTGGATTTTGGAACAGAGATATACCTGCTTGTAGTAAACTTTTCAATGAAATGGATGTTGAATTGAACAATAAATAGCTAATTGTATTCCAAACTGTTTACTTATTACCTACCATCTCCTTAGATATAGTGTAGCTATGAGTATATTCTGAGTGCCACTGACTGCGTTCAGAATGCTCATGCTCAGCCGGCGGGACAATTGCCAGCCGCAGCAGGTCGACTGTTGGTGGCGGTCGGACAACCAGTGAGGCGACCGGCGGGGCGACCGGTGGCTGGGCGACCGGTGGCGGCGGATGACCGGCAGTGGCCGACCGGCGGTGACTGGGCGACCGGTGGTGGGGCGACCGGCGGCGGCCGGGCGACTGGTGGCGATAGTTGGGCGACTGGTGGCGATAGTGGGGCGACTGGCGGCGATGGTGGGATGACTGGTGACAATAGTGGTACAACTGGTGGCGATAGTGGGGCGACTGGCGGCGATAGTGGGGCGACTGGCTGCGATGGTGGGATGACTGGTGACAATAGTGGTACGACTGGTGGCGATAGTGGGACGACTGGCGGCGATAGTGGGGCGACTGGCCGTGATGGTGGGATGACTGGTGACGATAGTGGTATGACTGGTGGCAATGGTGGGACGACTGGCGGCGATAGTGGGGCGACTGGCGGCAATAGTGGGATGACTGGCGGCAATAGTGGGGCGACTGGTGACGATGGTGGGGCAACTGGTGGGGCGACCGACGGGGTGATTGGTGGCGGCCGGGCGACCGGGGGGGGCAACCGGCGGTGGCCGGGCGATCTGTGGCGGCCGGACGACTGGCAGCGGGATGACTGGCAGTGGTGGGCCAGTCTACCCACTACATACAAAAAATATATCCTCTGGTTCTGTTGATACTGACCTATAATACTTACCTTTACCGCCTTGGATTCGAGCATAGAGCCTCCAACTCAGAAAGCTGACTTGCTAACCACTACACCATAGAGGATTTATGTTTAAAGACTTAAATTATATAGAATATGATACTTCTTCCAACCGGCGGCGGCCGGGCGACCGGTGGGGTGACCGGTAGCAGCCGGGCGACCAGCGGGGGCGACCGGCGGGCAGTTCAAGATCAGTAGGGAAATTTTTTTTTCCCTTTTTTCCCTTTTTTCCCTTTTTCCCATTTATTCCCAATTTTAAGTGTTTTTATTTATTCATTCATTTTATTTTTTTTTCGATTTTATGTGTTTTTATTTATTTATTTTTTTTTTATTTGATTTTTTTTTTTTTTAATTTTTTTTTTTTAATTTTTTTTTTTTTTATTTTTTTTTCTAATTTTTTTTTCATTTTTTTCAATTTTTTTTTTTAATTTTTTTTTTTACCTGGATGACCTTGAGGTTGAGGGTGGTTGACCTGGATGACCTTGAGGTGAAGGGCGACTCTGGCACACTTGTGTGCCAGAGTCGTCCTTTTATATCTACTGGAGAGTGACATCCGATTCACTAAGACTTCCTAAATCGTATACCACTTGTTTCCAGAAATTTGTATTTCTCGGCCCTAAGTTTTTCAACAATATTCCTCTCGAAATTAAGAGAACACAAAATCGACTTGTTTTTAAAACAAAAGTTCTTGGATGGCTTAGAGGTCTTATGCCTGACTATCTAGAGACCTCATTCAATGTGGTTTCTTAGTTAAAATACTCTGATAATGGTGGCTATGCATTGGCTAAATGAGCTGGAATTAGAGAGTGAGCATGGTTAGTGTGAATGTGTGAGTGATTGGTTGCTAATTTTTCTTTCTTTCTTCTTTTTATACTTTTCTACTTCTCTATAAACTCATAAATTATCAGATATTCATTCCTGCTCGCAGACGTAGAGTTTTTTACTCTCAGCAAGCAGTATTTTTCTATCCAAATTCACAAATTAGTCCTGGTTTAGCATGTTCGAATTCTTGTCTGATGTTATTGTTTAATAAATTAGACTTTTATGTACTTTTAAAATATTAACTTATTACTCCAATATTGTTAAGCTGTATTTTTTTTCTCATAATTTGTAAATATTGTTAATTGGATTGAATAAAATTTGAATTTGAATTTGAATTTGAAAAATCATAAGAGACTTGAAACCGATCTGGGTAACTCGATTGAGGCGTTATAGATCGATTAGCAAAGGACTACAAACTCCAAAGTGAAAGATTGAACAAGTGTCTGGGGGCTGTTGAATCACTTAAGGGGGGAATTGTTCAGTTGAAAAACGAAAATTCTACTCTAAGAGAGCAGCTTGAAGATCTCGAGCAATATTACCGGATTAACATGCTTGAAGTGAAAGGAAATCCTCAAGAACCCAATGAAAATCTGTGGTCAATAATAAGCAAGATGAGTTAAGTCCTGGGTCACAAGTTGAGTACGGATGCTATCGATGTCTGCCACTGAGCGGGAAGGAGGATGACGTCGGAGGAGTGCAACGTATCATCACGTGAGGGACCGGCGCCTATTCTCGTCAAATTCGTCAAGCGGACGGATAAGGAGGCGATTCTCAACAAGCGGAGAGTGAAGAGGATTTCTCCACTAGACAAATGAATCTCCAGATGGACAACAGCAGGATAAATGAATGTTTGTCACCAAGCCGGAAAAAGGTCTTCTCCGCTGCGAGGAATGCTTGGAAAGCGAAACAATTCAAATATGTGTGGATCAGAAACTGTAAAATACTGATAAGGAAGGAGGAGGGTTGTTCTGTGATAGAATTAAAATCGAGTGAGCAGCTACGAAACTTATTTAAGGTAGGACTTACGAACTGATAATGATTTTTCTGGTTGTATAAATAATCGTTTCTCATAAATTATCTATCCCAATATAAAAATAAAATCTAATGGAGAGTACTGTAAGTGAAATTGTAATTATTCATCAAAATATTCGTAGTATGCGACAGAATTTTGATAACTTTCTGGCCAGTGTAATGCAGTTTCATTTTATGCCCTCTGTAATAATATTGACAATGAAGCTAATTGTTACCAAATTGATGGGTATACAATGGTAGGTTGTTATAATTACCGAGCCGGAGGTATTGTAGTTTATTTGAGTAGGGATGTGAAATGTGAGACAAAAAAGGTTGATTCATTATCAGCTGACTGTATTTCACTGTCGGTGTTCATGCCAAGGCTCATCTTTCTCGTTCTTGGCGATTAGATTACATCTATTTTCAGCGGGATTGTATATAAACGAGATAAACGAATTCCTGATAGAACTGAATGAGATAGAAAAATATCCCAAACCATTCTTCGTTATTGGTGACATAAAATTAAACCTATTATCTAATGAGAATATCGTTGATGAATATAGAATAATTGTGAATTCTTTTGGATTTGATTCATTGATAAATGAACCCACAAGACTAGTTAACAATACAGGATCGTGCATCGATCATGTTTTTGTTCAGTTCACTAATACTAGATTGAATAACAAAATAAAGGATATAGAGACTGAAATTTTACATTTAGATACAACCGATCACTCATTGATAAAGATAGGAATACAATACGAAAAGCCAATTATAAATCAAATTACATCAAATGAAACAAGCGGGAAAAGTAGAATAGACCACAGAAAGCTTAAAAACATATTAGCGGCAACGGTATGGAAATATTCTAGGAGAAACAGAGAATCGTAATGTTGGAACAGCATGGGAAAAATTTACTACATACTTGCAGAAAACAATTAACGAAACAGTAACAACTAGGGAAACTATAAAAATAAGGGGTTAAAACCAAGGTCAGAGTGGATTATACAGAAATTAATCAATGAAATACAATTTTAAAATTCTCTATATAAAAAATATCAAGAGCAACCAAATAATCCTATAAATAAGAAAAAATATTTAAAATATAGAAATAAATTGAGAAATGAAATACATATTTCCAAACAAGAGTATTTCTTAAAGCTATTTGAAACTTGCAAAAGCAATACTAAAGAACAATGGAAAATTGTAAATAGATTGTTGGGGAGGGGGGAAAAAAGAGAGACAATTGAAAAAATAACACTTCAAAACGGTGAAACAATTGAGGGTACAAAAGAGATAGCTGATAGTATTGTAACATTAAATTGTTTGAACAGTGGTATCCATCATTTGTAATAAATGATTGGTGACCTGTTTGGTAAGAGTAATAAAAGGGGGCGATCCACCAGTTCCCAGACGGGAACACTGTAAAACTGTTGTTGCGTAGTTAGCATTTGACGGTAGAGCAAAAGCAGTTAGTTTTTTTTTATATTATCAACTGGATGTTCTTTGGAATTTGGAAGGAAAAAGTTCATATTAGGAGTCAGAATTATTTTATTGAAATGAAGAGATTAATGTGAGATCTTAATGTGAATTTTAACATATTTTGGTTTTATGAAATTAGTTATGCTACAACTATTCTAATACAGAACAATTAAGAAGGGTTATGAAATTTGAGCATTTACTCAATTTTAAAAATTCAAAATAAACTTGATTGCCAATGATTTTACAAAATGTTATACAGAAATGTGTTGTACAGATTATTGTGTTTTTTATTTAAGCAAGTTATATAACAGTTTAAAAAGCATTATTCATTTTTAATTAATTTGGAATTTCTAAAATCAAAACAATATTGAAAAATAAATTGAATGTGGAACGATACCGTTATACTGTTGATGTCCATCCTAACTTGCCATAATCTGAATGGAGAACCAGGGGATGTCCATCCACGGGCCAGCTCGGTCTGTCTCAGGAGGTGGGCGATCAAAAAGTGTGTGACATTATACAGAAAGAAAAATGGAAAGCTTTTTCCACTAGCTGGCTGGAGGTGAGACTAGAATGCTAGCCCCACTTCTACCTCTCCTCAGCGTTTTTACTCTGTCAGCCAAAACTGTCTGATCAGCTTTTAGTTTTTAAAGTTGGAAAAAATTATTTCTCTTCTTAAAGAAGGAACTGATGTTTGGGGGTATGTCAAACCTTGTGGTTCATGACATCTCCCCCTCCTCCACTGTGACAGCCGACCCTGGCTGTCCATTCTTGACTCAATGGGCTTGCTACAATAGTATATTTCGCACCTAGAGCAGAAAATGAGATTTTTCCAGCTCGAAATCGGTTTTCAAGTCCGAGGCCGTAGGCCGAGGACTAGAAAAGATTGAGAGCTGGAAAAACATTTTTGCCCGTGGTGCGAACGATATTTTTCGCCACACTACAGGTATTGCTGACAAAATAAATAAAGAATACAAAATAAAGAATACTCGTTAAGCTATCGTACCTATCTCTTGATTTTAGTGGTAGAAGATTTGCAGTCAGGATTTCAGATTCTTTTAAAATTTCACTTGGAATACCACAGTCATCTTCAAGCATTTTTGAAAATTCGGAATGCACTAATCAACAATAAATAATTGAATAAAACTGGTTGCGGAGCGAATTAGTTTGATTCGAAACTGGAACTAAAATCATGGCGACTTCAGCTTATTATGAAAGTGGACACTCGCCCGATCTAGCGGATGACTTATTAATAATAATTAGCGCGTTGTTTCCAGCCATAAGCGGCTGGAAAGAGACAACTTTCTGGCCTAGACCGGAAAAGAAACCCTTTCTGACGTCGTCTGCAAACAAGGTCTTTCAGATCTACGTAGGGACTGGAAAACAGCTGCTTTCTGTGCAGTGTGGCGAAAAATGTTTTTACTTTAAAAAATAATTATCAAACTCTTCGAGATTCTCTTCAGGAACTGTGACAAAGACAATAATTATCAAGTATGGTTTTAAATTATTTCCTGAAATATACAGTATATATAGTAGAAATATCCTTGAACACATAATTATGTTAACCTTTTACAGTGTAATTCATTTTGTAATATATTAAATGATAAAGAACAAATTTCCATTGATCCTTAAGTCTAATAGCTCTGATAAGTGGCACATAGTCAAGAATCATACAATAATATTTTTAAGTATCCAGAACTTTTTAATCTCCTATTAATCCAAGAAAATTTGTCTAGTAATCCCAAAACTCTAACCTTTCTTTTAGTTCCCCTAAAAGGTCTATCTACTCAATTCCCCTATGAAATCATTTTATCCATTTACCCTTATTAAAACTGTAACATAAAGTCACTTATTTTTAATGAATGACGTTGTATGCAACAATCGACATTTTCAGTAATAAAAGATAATTATTAAATATTCAGAGTAGAACTTCCTAAAATATATAACATTGATACCAATTGAGTAAACTTATTATACATTTCCCATAACCTGTAGTACCCATAACCCATGTAGTAATAGTTCTTGTAATAACAATTGACTACATGATAAAGGGAATTTATTTCCCATTTTCAATAGGTGAAAAGGTTTCATTTATTTTAATTGGAAATTATCCATTGTAATATTCATCTTGGTAGTCCAAAAGATTACATCTAATCCTTGCTTATTTACAAAAATAAAATTGAAAAATGATTCTATACTAATAAATTCCATTAGAATTCATGATTAATGCAGTTTTGATAAATACTAATAAGTTTCATTAATATTATTAAAATTCTATAATAATACTTTTTTAAAATTATAATATAGTAATCAATAATATCGATTGATAATAATTCAACTATATTAATAATGGAAATTCAATAATATTTTACACGAAATATTTATCCTTAATTACAATCTTCCTATCAGATAATTATTGAGTAAACACATTTTATGATAAAAAATGAAAAATATGTGTCAGTGAATGAT
This sequence comes from Nilaparvata lugens, assembly GCF_014356525.2. Taxonomy (NCBI): domain Eukaryota; kingdom Metazoa; phylum Arthropoda; class Insecta; order Hemiptera; family Delphacidae; genus Nilaparvata; species Nilaparvata lugens. The sequence goes on along the minus strand of NC_052512.1, from coordinate 5,555,342 downwards.
ATTTGATCAATTATGTATAGAATAATATTCGATAATACAACTTCAAATTAAACTTCAATACATATAATTATAATAAAAGTTCCTAAAAAATATTTATTCTTGATTGAAAGGAATCCTTTTTGTAGAGAAATACGTATGAATAAACATGGCAATGTATTGTGTGTACATAAAAAAACAAGAATAGTCTAATATAGATATAAGTACACATTTATAGTACGAATAATTATGTAATAAATCAATCAAATGAGACAAAAATCCTTAACAATTTTTATTGAAAATGAAAAAAGCGATTTTATTTTAATTAATCAATCTTGTGGTGTTGATTGTGAAAACTATCCATAATTTCAATCCTTCAACTCTACCATTTGAATGGCGGGCTTCTGTTGAGATTTTTGGATAATCAGTAGCATGTGAATCTTCAGTAAGAAGTATAATAATGTCAAAGTGATTATTCCTAACCAAGCATAAATAAAATAGAATGCCATGGAAGTGGAATTTAAAATATCATGCCAACTGTTTGGTAGTGTTACTTCTTCGAATAAATCTGGAGCTATATTATTATGAATAAACAGAGTTGGTACAGTAACATTTCAGTCATCTTTTAAAATATCTGAGAAATTATCAAAATGCGGATTGTTATGGGGCTGGAAGGAATCTATTTTTAGTGATTTAATATTTAGCCAGTGAAGAGGTAAAAAATGTTGGATTTTGGGAATGATTGGTGCACGGGAGTCACAAGGAGAGGTTGTTCTGATTAATGTCTTATTTTTGTACTGTAGCTCACAGCTGCACGGAATAGATATATGTAGAGTTCCTGGAAGATTTGTAGATAATAATTATGTGATCTTCCCCTTCTTCACATTCTATTGTGGTTCCTGGCTGGTTGTTTGTTACATAGAACTCCGTCGGCGATACTTCTGTAATCTCAATATTATCTGTACTGCTTGTGCAGGAGAAAAACTAACAAAACTATTGTAGCTGCTGAAGAGTTGATAACGCTACTAAATGTTCTGTACACTCTTTGATGATAATTTTCCCGAATGTTGTTGTCTAGGTAGATAGCAAAGCGTTGTTGTTTGTACTGGACAAAGCTCCAATTGCTTCCCAGTTAGAACTTGAATTGTGTCTTCGCTTTTCGCTATTATCATTTCATCTCTGGGTAGCCAACATGATTGATTTTTCCAGAATAGCGGAGTTGGAATGTATTTGAATAATGTGAAGTTAGATGTTTTTGTGATGAATGGAACTTTCAGTGTGATTGTCACATCCTCCTCTGTTATTTTACATGTCGTTATTGGTAGGTGGTAGAACTGATGATAATCTTCTATGTTAACTGCTATACGTTGATTTGTTGAATCCAACCTTTTATTCCTTTGTAATTGTAAGAGGTCTATCTTCAACAATTCAGGTTTGATGACGTTTGAAGGGAGTAATTTCTGTTGACACCTCTCTTTAATTGATGTGATGAAATTTCTTCGAGTCAGGATATATAAGTCGGAGTAGAGGTGGAAAGTGTAGCCGATTATTAGATTGTAGAGTGATTTATCTGCTTCTAATTTGGAACTCATTTTGTTTTGGAGTTGAAGATATGCTGTGTGGAACTAATTGGAGATATCTTTAGTGAAGGAGTTCAATTCGGCCGTCACTTTCATTAAATCTTGGTGGTCCTCTTTCACAATACTTTTGAATGCGTTGAGGTGGTCTGTCAGGTGCTGTTCGTTGAATTCAAGTCCATGAAGCTCCCCGTCTGTTGCGGTACCGCAGCAAAAGTGCAAGAAGTTTCCTATTGCATCAATGGACCTTGTAGAACGATTGGATTGTGTAGTTGATAATGTCTGTGGTTTATTGGTGTGGAGAGTGTAGTCCAGGTGCTCATGTTTGATGATGTCATTTGTTGAATTATATAATTGCTCTATAATATTTGCGATAGAGCAATCAGCGTATAAACATTTCGGTAGAAAGACTTTATCTGCTTGAAGTAGAGTCATCTGCGCCGTTGGAAAGTTCATTTTGTAGCTGAGTGGCACAGAAGCTTGATAAACGTGTACATGAGGGATTGGTTGGAGAATAACTCCTGAAAACACCTTTACAGCTGCCGTTTCCATGAACAATATTATCAAAAACATTAGGGAAAGGGTATGAGGAAACATGACTGAGCGATGGGGTCTGGCTTCTCAAAGTTGATAATAAGCTATTTATGATAAGTTTATATTGATTATTTGTTCTACATCTAGAATTACTATTTATTTTCAATTCAATCTAATTAATTTATTATTGTTATTGAAGATTCGCCACTGTAACTTGAAACATATACAGCCATAATATTTTTTTCTAATTTAAAATTTGTCCTATTTGTTGGGTTTCTAAAAATTAATTTCTACCTGGAAAGATTCTAATGTAACATAAGCTAGCTAATTCCAATAGTGAAATTCACTATCACTCATCAATACTTTCACATATTAATGATTATTCACTCATTATTACTTGCATATAAATAATAATAATTATTATATACAAAAAATGTCCAGTCAATAATCATGAACATACCAAACAATGTTTAGAAAAAATTAAATATAACTTAGTAGAATTGACTTACAATATTTAGGCTAAGATAAAACTTGAAAAGAAAGATTAGAATTAAATAAATTAATACTTAAACATACTTATACTAAATTTACTTTTGTGATTGTTATAAAGGCAAATTTCACAAGGTGTTTTATTTTCAGAGGTGCGCGCTTGTTCCTGTCTTGGCTGTTCATTGTAGCCGTTCTGTTCTCTGCGATTTATATTTCTGAAATCCCTGTTATGGAATCTATTATAAGCCTCTTGGTTGGGATTCTGGTTCCTAGTTGTGATTTGATTGTTATTTTGATTGAGGTACCCTGTTTTCTGATTTTCATGAAATCCCTGGTTCTGTGTTGTTTCTGGTTGGTTGTTGTTAGCTAGACATTTCATATGTTTAATAAATGAACGTGTTCAGTTTGCTGGATCAATTTCTCCAATTTCTCTGTTAGTTTGTCCATTTTTTCGGTTTGGACTTCTGGTTTTTGAATTTGTTCGAAAGTTTTGCCGATAGGCTGTGTAATCCCTGGCCGATCATCAGTCATGAACTGGGACAGTTCGTATTTTTGAATGTTTTCCTCGAGCTGTTTCATTGTGTTATTTGGTAACATGCAAATTTTATCGAGTATGTGAGGTAAAAGTCCTCGCATTATGTACCTCACTTTTCGCGTTTCACCCATTTGTGGATCTATTTGTCCACACAATTGTATGTGTGCCATGTAATTCTGTATTGTTTCTGAACGAGACATTTTTCTGTTTGCAAGTTCGATTTCGAGTTTTTCAATGTGTGCTACTGGTTCAAAGTATCCTGTCATTTCCTTTTGTACGTTTTCGTAATTTAAAGTATTTTGTGTTTGTAATCTGTCACTTATAGTGTCAAAGTAGTGAGCGGCACTACCTTTTAGATAGAATGGTAAGTAGAGTAAGGAATCTTCTGAACTCCATGAATTTGCCTTTGAGGTCCTATTAAAACTACCGAAAAAGTCATGTATGTTTTCGTGTGGTGAGGCAGAATAGGTTGGTGGTGTGATAAAAGGCCTCTTTCTGTCAGCCATTTCGGTTTATGTATCTGAATTTTTTTCAAGTGTTTCGGTTGGGATGCAAGAATTCGTATAGGTATCAATCATAGGTGGTGATAGACGGACTGTTTTCGTAGCTGCTCTCTGCTCAGATAAGATAGGCCTGACTGCTTTTGATTTTACTTGTAGAGATTAATGTTGTTCATCGTTTCGTAGCATTTCATAACCTATAACATCTATTTTAAAACTTATTAACAGTAATATTATAGCTATATATTTCAAATCTAATAAATTAGACTATTATTTTAAACTATACTTTTTCTTTTCAATTATTTTCATAACATACTATAAGTGTTTTAACTTATATTTTTCCATTCATAAACAGGTCACAACTCTTCAATTACTCTTCAACTCTTGAAATTTAAAATTATTTCTAGCATAAATTTATCAATCTTGCAACCTGAACTCCAGATAATTTCATCACTTGAACTTACCACAATTTTGCAATTATAAATATATTCTTAAAAACTGACTCAAATTGACAACTAAATAATAAAGTATCTTAAATAACATACTAATAAATTAAATAACATACTATGAGAGTAGCTTAACTGTTATTCTTCTATTACATAAATAGGCTGCAACTCCTCTAATAGGTACTTCTTAACTTGTGAAATCTTAAAATTAATTATAGAATAAATTTATCAATTTGCAATCCCAACCTGAAATACCGGTAGCTTTATCATTCAAACTTACCACAATTTTTCTCTTATTAATGTCGTTTTAAACCTTAGTCCTACCATAAATTTATAACTGTATAGTAAACTACGTTATAAACTCTCTTGTCTCTTAGACCTATCCTTTTTTGTTTCCTTAAAAATCATTTCCACATTCCTTTATCCTTCCGAGAGATTGTGGAGGGAGCTGATCTTTGATTATAGATAGTGTTAGTGAACAGCACGAGCTGAGATAGATCTGCAAAATCGGCAGGCTGCTCTGTAAAGTTTTGTAAACATTGCATCCTGTTATAGTCGCTCTTGGCCCGGACCCAGACGGGGTACGAGCGATTTGACGACAGATTATTTCATTGCAGTGAAGTTTCACCTGTATTTTCTCAAGGTTTTCAAGGATTCCATTACAAGAGCTTTTTCTTTATTTCTGACTCTTCATTGCATATTTGCAGATATTATTATATTTTATAGTTAATAATATTTTTAATTAACTGAATGATAGTTGATAGTCGGTGTAGTATTGGATTTATAACACGATTAACCATGAAATTGATGGAAACCACAACTAGTAAGGGGAATCGCGCAGTTTTCCTTCATAATTATAAATTCAGAAAAGACAGGATCTTAACTGATGGAAGTACTATAATTTGGCGATGTCTAAATAAATTGTGTAACATTTCCCTGAAAACGAACTTGGATCTTGTTCTCTTGTCTGATGAAAATTTGAAGCATGATCATTTACCGAGAGCCACAGACATCTCGATCACTGATAATGATAGTTCATTATCGCTGAATGAAACGACGGTTCACGATAACGATGCTGCTCTTGATAAATCCATCAACCCACCTGTTGACACTTCTGATAATATGATAATAGCATTTCCAGTAGTCTTCAATGAAACAAACTCATGTAATACTCCTATAAATATGGATTCTCCGACACATTCGAATTATAGCGATTTGCGTAACGACAATGAGTGAATTGGTTGAAAAAATGTCCATTTTGAAACAGCAATGGAATGATGCAATAGAACATTCAATAGATACAGATAGGAAGCTAATGGAAAGTAATACAATAGTGGATCAAATGAAAGTGAGCATACAGGTTTTGGAAGTAGAAAACACTGCACTGAAGAGTGAGAAAAAGTGTATGGAAATTGAGCTCCAGGATCTCCAGAATTTTTATATGTCAGGTGACACAATATCTAATCACTCGTCAAACTCGTCCATTACTGTTACAAAAAACTCCTTTGCAATCCTAAATGATAATGCTATGGTGACAGCGATGACAAGTAGAATGAACCAATGCAAGAAAGTACGAGCACAAAACCGGCAACAAGGAGCAACAAGGTCAAAGTCGGAAAATAATAATAAGAAAGGTAGAGTATTGCTTTTGACTTCCAGCCATGGAAGAGGGTGCAGCAACCTACTGAACGACAGGTTGAAAAACAAATTCAATGTTCAGAGCTTCTTCAAACCGGGTGCTCCTATTGAAGCAGTGGTGGAGTCGGCTGGAGAGCAAATTAAAGATTTTGGTAAAAATGATTATCTGATAGTGCTGGGTGGTTCAAACAACATTGACAAACCAAATCTAAACCATCTTCCTCAGGTATTAGGAAGAATAGAAGAAATTGTGCCACTCAGCTTGAAAACGAACGTCATAATCAGCACAATACCAGGTAGGTACGACAGGCCAGAGTTGAATCAAACTATTAAGAAAACAAATAAAGCAATACATGATACCATCAACAGCGTAAAAAATAAAAATTCCAAACAACTGGGGGTATGTTTCCTAAATGAGAGGTTGAAAAGAGCAAACTTCACTAGTCACGGACTACATCTAAACAGATCTGGTAAAATAATTTTTTGTGATAGGTTGGCAGAGATGATTGAGAGTCGTTTGCAATCTCCTGTCACGGAAACACTAGAGGGAGTTAGAAACAGATCTTTTTTAATGAATTGGCTCAGAACAGGAAAAGGAAAGTAGATTACCAGAATAGCATCAGTGTAAGGAACTCTTTTAACGGTAATAAAGATTGTATAGCTTCTAGGCAGTCGGGTTTGGCATCTCTCAGAAGGAAAGGTAATCCAGCAGTTCTTAACGAAGAAATTTTCACTGTCTTTCACCAAAATATCCAATACCTTAGAAACAAAATTGACAGACTTGAAGTATTCTTAAAGCAAGAAACTCCGGATATAGTGATTTTAACTGAGCATGGCTTAAAAGAAGAGGAAATTTCACAAGTAAACTTGCAGCACTATTCATTGAAGGCAGTGTATTGTAGGAAATCTCATCGTAGTGGTGGTGTATGTATATTTACCAATAAATCTAAAACAATGGAAATAGGTAATCTAGAGTATGTAAATAAACTTTCTCGGGAAATGGATCTAGAAGCAACGGGTTTGAGAATAAAAATTGAAAATATTGAAGTGGCTGTCCTGGGTATATACAGGTCACCAAATGGTAATTGGGAAGATTTTTGTATGAATTTCAATAAAATCTTAGAAACTACCACAAATCGATATTCCAAAGTAATTGTAGGGGGTGGTTTTAATACAAATTTTGCAGTGCGAAACAAGATGACGGATGATATTAAAGATATTATAAATATGAATAACTTAGAAATAAAAGTTCATGAATATACCAGAGTGACGAGAACCTCATGTACAATTATTGATAACATCCTAACAAATATAGATAACTGTAGAATCAGATTAGGTAATTCATAACTATCTGACCATGATTTCCAAATTTTAGATGTAAGAATTCAGGGTCATAATAAAGCTAGAGTCAGTAAATTAATGAAGGTAATTCAAGAATGTGAACAGGGTAATATTAATTGTTTGAAACAAAAATTATTATTGCAAGATTGAGGTATTGTTTCTGGCATAGACGATTTTAATGATAAATATGATAAATTCATTAGTATTTTAAGATTTCACATTAGTATTTGCTGCCCTTTAAAAAATGTCCCTGTAAAAAATAAATTGAACAAGATAGAAGAGTGGATTACTGAAGATGTTCTGGCACAAAGAGATAAGGTTAGGGAAGCATACAATGAATTTAAAATAGCAAGAAATGTTATAAGTGAGAAAAATTATAAAGCTGTAAAAAAAAGTTATATGAAAGAAGTTAAGGAAGCTAAATACAAAAAAACAGCAGAAATACTGAAAAGTAGTGTTAACTTCAACACTGCAGTGTGGGATGTGATAAATAGGGACAGGAACGTAGCTCAAGAGCATGTCCTCACCACTACCCCTAAAAAGATAGAAAACTGGAAAGTTCATATATGATAGTACAGATATTTGTAATCTCTTTAATAACTATTATCAACAAGTTGCTGAAGGGACTGCCAATGCAATTCAAAATGCTTTCAAATTTCAGCCAGTAACCCGGGATGAGTTATCAAAAATTATTGATAGTTTGAAAGATAAAAAGTCTGTAGGAATGGACGGGATATCAATCTCAATTCTCAAAAAGTGTAAAGACCAACTTCTAGATCCATTGCTTGATCTTGTCAATCACTCACTGAGACACGGTATTTTCCCGGATAAACTGAAAGAGGGGAAAATCTTGCCTATTTTTAAAGTTGGTGATAGGAGAAAAGTGGAGAATTATAGACCTATCAGTATACTTAATACAATGAGTAAAATTTTTGAGAAGGTAGTGCTAAATAGGTTACTTGTGTACCTTGATGAAGCTCAGATCATTTGCGATGAGCAACATGGTTTTCAAAAAGGTAAATCAACAAAGACAGCAATATATAGTTTCTCTGGTGGAAGGATTGATCGATATGATGGATTCGGGAGATAAAGCAGCTGCAATATTTCTTGATCTACCTAAGGCTTTTGATTGTGTTAATCATGAAACTTTACTGAAGATACTTGGAAATGTAGGGATACACGGGGTTGAACTTGGGTGGTTTAAATCATACCTCACGGGCAGGGAACAATGTGTAGAGCTCACTTCGGTTGTTGAAAATCGTGTGGTAAAAAATAATTCAAACAAATTAGAGGTTAAGGCTGGAGTGCCGCAAGGATCGATCCTTGGACCGTTGCTTTTTTTACTATATATTAATCGTTTGCCAGATGAGTTGATAAATGGTAGAGTCTGCTTGTTTGCTGACGATACATTACTTATCTTCAATAATCGAGTTCTAGATGATTTAGAAATAAATGCCCATATAGGTGTACAGTCAATGGTCCAATTTTTAAATCGAATGAAGTTAACTATTAACAGCAATAAATGCCAATTCCTTCAATTCAAGAACAAATATAATCCGAATGAGGATAGGGCGCTTAATGTATTTATAAGTGATTGTCAACTTGAACAAGAAGAAGAGATAGCATTTCTTGGAATCTTATTGGATAGACGATTGACTTGGACCCCCTACATCGAAAAAAATTGTAATAAAATGTCTTCTGCTGTATTTATTCTCAGACAACTTTCCAGGTTGAAAGACAAAAAGTTACTCCTAACAGCATACCACGGTCTTTTATTGTCACATGTGAGGTACGCTATTATAGTTTGGGGTAACACATCTAAACAAAACCTGGACAGAGTTTTCAAAATACAGAAAAGGGCTATTAAGTGTATGGAAGGTATAAATGATAGACTGGAGTCATGCAGGCCTTTTTTCAAAAGACTTGGACTGCTAACAGTGCCTTTTTTGTATCTTTATGAAACAATCTTGTATGTGAAAATGAACAGTATAACCCAAAATTTTAACATTCATGATCACAATACACGACATAGAGCCGATTATTTTCTAGAAAGCCATAATAGCAGACTTTTTGAGAAAAAGCCTAGCTATATTGGTAGGGTATTTTATAATAAACTACCAAATACATTGAAAAATCAGGAAAGTATGAAAATATTCAAGAATCAACTAAAAAAGTTTTTGGTCGATGGAACATTTTATAGTATCCAAGAGTTCCTTTCCATCTGAATATCTGGGTTGGTTTCAAAGTCTTGACATTCTGTGTGTATGAATACACAGTATTTTCTATGTTATAAATAAACTGGACAGCCTTTTTACTTAGGTACATACTGCGATTTATATTCAAACCATATGTGTATATATATTACTTATGCATATTATATGGCATATTATATGGTATATTGTCTTATACTCCATCCTGGGGTCCCCAAGACGTAATCTTAAAAAAAAAAAAATATATGTTTCGGTTTGAGTGTAAGAATCTGTAGTGAAACTTTCTGTTTGAGTACATGAATTTGTTTTAATTGGTTCAGGGGGAAAAATACGTTAGTTTTGCTGGCAGAAGGTGTTAATAGTTTATTTGGTGTATTTTCAAGGCTTTGTTCTCCTGAGCTTGCTAGTCTGAAATTTCTTCTTAGGTGGTTTTCAAGGACATATAAATCGGGATAGCTATCTTTTAACGTATCTGAAAGTGGGACTCGATCTATAATATTGTATTGAATCGCTCTATCACGCTCTTTCTGATATTTTGAAATATCATTGAAACTTTCTTTAATAAGACGAAGATTTGAGCGGACAAACTCAAGATCAACATTAGCGGGAATGTAAAGGTTATATTCCTGCGATAATTTTTTTGCTGTTTCCAAATTGAGTTTGGAAGTTTGAACAGTACGTAAGTCAGTTAGAGTAGTTGAGGACATATTTCCTAGCACAATTCATAAAAACGAGATACATTTTATATATTTGTATAACATGCAGTAGCCTATAGCTGGATGATTGATCTAAGTCAAGCACGAAACAATGGAAAGCAATAAAATACCAATAGGCAATAACTGTAGGATGACTCTTCTCACGCTCATTTGCGTTGACTGCTATTCAATTACAATATATATAATAATAATTCAAATGAAAATGTATATAGCATTTGCACTCAATATTTCATCAATTAGTGGGCTCAGATAGTTAATAACCTTGGCATTAAAATGGAACATTCATTGAAAACACAACTTACTTCGAAATAACAATACACTTCCTGTAATAAAAATTCATTCAAAATGGTTTGCTATTATGTATTGGAATTAATTCACTGATCAAACGCCAGTTTTTAGTTCTATTTAATTTAATTTGATTACAAGAACTTTTGATTTGAGTTTTGCAAACATTTGTGTTTTATATAATTTGAGGGACACGGGGAAAGTTCAACATTTAGCGTTAGATTAATCTGCTTTAATGTTTTTATTATTTCTTATTAATTTATTTGTGTAATGCAGAAATAAGCTCGGCGTAACCTCTACCATTTGTAACATTAAATTGATTGAACTGTGCTATCCATCATTTGTAATAAATGATTGGTGACCTGTTTGTAAAGTGATAAAAGGGGGCGATCCACCAGTTCCCAGACGGGAATACTGTAATATTGTTGTTGCGTAGCATTTGATGGTAGAGCAAAAGCAGTTGGTTTTTTTTATTATCAACTAGATGATTTTTTGAATTTGAAAGAAAAACATTTTTTCTAGGAGTCATATTTATTTTATTTAAAAGAAGAAATTTCTGTGAGATTTAAATGTGAATTTTAACATATTTTGGTTTTATAAAATTATTTATACTACAACTATTCTAATACAGAACAATTAAGGAGGGTTATGAAATTTTGAGCATTTAATCAATTTCAAAAAAATTAAAATTAACTTGTTGCTAATGATTTTTCAAAACGTTAGACAGAATTGTGTTGGACAGATTATTGTTTTTTTTTATTTAAACAAGTTATTTGACAGTTCAAAAAACATTATTAATTTATAAATAATTTGGAATTTCTAAAATCAAAACAATATAGAAAAAATAAATTGGATGTGGAACGATACTGTTATACAGTTGATGTCCATCCTAACTTGCCATGGTCTGAATGGAGAACCAGGGGATGTCCATCCACGGGTCAGCTCGGTCTGTCTCGGGAGGTAGGCGATGAAAAAGTGTGAAATTTATACAGAAAGAAAAGTGGAAAGCTTTTTCCACTAGCTGGCTGGAGGAGAGACTAGAATACTAGCCCCACTTCTACCTCTCCTCAGCGTTTTTAGTCTTTCAGCCAAAACTGTCTGATCAGCTTTTAGTTTTTAAAGTTGAAAAAAATTTATTTCTCTTCTTAGGGAAGAAACTGATGTATGGGGGTTTGTCAAACCTTCTGGTTCATGACAACATGTTAAAAAACCATATCAAACTATGATGAACGTGGTTATTTGCACAGCTTCAATGTAAGATCTAGTCATAGCCTATTATTAATGAACCTCGGTGTGGACTGAAAAAGACACAAGACCACTGGCTTGTGGGTGGTATAAAATTATATAATAGTTTACCTCTTTATGTAAGAATAGCTCCTTCCAATGAATATAAGTGTAGACTTAAAGGTGGTTTGAGAAGAAACCTTTCCACTCTATTGCTGAGTTCTTGAATGAAACTGAATTTAACATGAAGAATGTAATTCTTGATTTGAACTGTGATATGGATGCTTTCTGAATGTGTGTTTCTTGTTTGCTGTGTTTTGTTTTCTGTCTATATTGTCTGTTTACAATATTATTTTAGCTATTGACTTTGTTTTTATGACACGCAACTGTTGATCTTGACTAGAGATTTAATAAAAGTGTGATGTTTATAAAACTGTAAGACTGAACTGAAATTAAGTGAACAATAACTTAGGACTGTAACTAAAAATAATTAAGTGATTAATATTGTTCTATGTCTAACAATATGTAACTATTATTATTTTCTAATCTTTTTATTGACAATACTCTATGTTTGAACCAAATTCTTGAGTTAATAAAATTTATTTATTCATACTGATGTTGAATTCTACTTTGCTTGTTTATATCGCATAACAATCTGACATTAAATTTGAATGCATGTCTATTCCAAATCTATTATAATTATTGAAACCTGAGATTTGATTCAATTTCTTTTCAAACTCAACAAATGATTTGAAATCAAACATGCATAATGTATGATGAATGTCACTTGGGAACTGCTTACTGATATACTACAATACTACTACACTGATATACTACAAATCTACACTGATAGTGTGAATTAAATAATCCATACTCATGGATTATCAAGCAAGTGTATTGTCAAGCAATTAGTTATTTAAATAATTCAAATGAGCTGCGTTTATACCAAAACTATTTAACAAAATTGATGTTAATAACTTTATCCTTATAGATTCTATTAGATTGAACATGACTTATCATACACATGATGAACATATGTGTTTGTCAAGTCCGTTCAATCTGATAGAATCTTTAAGGATTAAGTTATTAACATCTTGGTGTAAACGCAGCTTTAGAAGCAAATGTTGGTATTGATATGTCTGATGAATACCTGCGTTGAATTATATTTATCAATAATGCATTTTTAGAGTTAGGCCAAACATACCTGGGAAATTCTTTTTCAAAATTATTAGAATCTTGTAAACGGCTGTTTAAAAATAATGCTTCTTGTTATCTCTCAGTCTGAGAGACCTCTCTCTATCTCTCAGTTTAAAGTTACCTCTCAGCTTATTCATGATATGCAATTTCATTTCATCTCATTTAACCTTTGTATTAGAATAAACATTTTGCATATGCTCATAAAATCTTCGAAGTAGACTTCATTCAAAGCATTGTAAAATATGGGAACGGATTCCATTAATTGCCACACGTTTACATTGCAATTAATGTTATCAGAGATGTTATTGCCATTAACAATATTTTTGACCGAACGTAGTGAGGTCTATTTTTCAACTCGATTTGCTTTTGTCTGTCTGTATGCAAAGCGATTACGGCCAAACGCGTTAATAGAATTCGTTGAGATTTGGCAGGAATATTCCTTTTTCAACTGCGCGTCGATGTAGGCTATACACAAGGATTTTTGAAATTTCGCATTTCAAGGATAATATGAATAGAAAAGGAATTCCTCCATACTCTGATCACTATATATATCATCTACTTTGAAGATAGGATCAATCAGACTATAGAATTATTCACAATCAATCAGCTGACAAGTGGATTATTTTTTTCATGCATTACACAGATGTCTGGTCATGTCTGACAACATACGTGAGTTTTGGATCTTGGAGAAAACAAATAACAGTTTGTAAGGAGAGTAAATTATGATTCAACTGAATTCAACTGAATCAACTAGAACAGGTGACATCAGATACTTGTGGATGAGAAAACTGCGTGAGGTCTACTGTTTACGAAACTATTAGTTACTTCATATAGATATTATCAATAATTCTCGAATGACAAGCCTCGAATTTCACATTAGTTTGACTAAAATCATTTTTGCCCTTCCCAATAATATTCTATGGCGTTTTTAAAAGTTCCCGATATTCTGGGTCACCCTGTAGTTACCCCTGTATATGTTTGTTGATTATTTAGTATGTTTTAGTTTGTTCGGTTTGTTTGTGTTTCAGGTTAAATGCTTCGCCAACCGCAACCGATGATGGAGTGGTCTATGGAGATGTCAGGACAAATTCCTATGAGACGAATCGGGGCGTTCTGCGCACCAAGCAAATCAGTGACGTTGGAGACAGTCTGCTCATCGGGTCTGAACCAGTCGAAGACAAAGGTGATGCTGGAACTCTCGTCACGTGAGTATTTATCCTATTATTGTAGTTCAAATTAGATTAGAGTTCTCTATTTATATATGTTACAATATTCAAGATTCATTTATTGTCAGAACACTTTAACAAAAATGAATGAAAATGACTAAGAGATTGTCAAATTGTTTTTCATTCAATATGAATAATTACCACAATATCAACTTCTCAACTACACAAAAAGTTGACAAACATTGGATAAAACCTTGTTATTTTAACAATTACACAACTTCAGGAGCGAAAATCTCAGGAACTGTTGGAAATATCACATGAACAAAAAATATTCACTGAACAAAAAGTGTAGAGAATTTATCGAGCTTCATTTTTGAATAATTAGTTATGTTGGTTGAACGCATTGTTCTCAAGATATGAGCTTGGAAGCGAAACGCTGAAAAATGCCATCTTTAAACCACCCTCATCCCCTTAGCACATGAGTTAGGAATGGGGACTTTTGAAATTTTCTCCTCCCAACTAGTCTCAACAAAGCTGCAAAGTCAAAAAATTTGTTTAAAACATTCCCTCTAAATTCATTTGTCAATTGGTCCATTGTTGCAAAACTGGAGATTTCACACTCAACACTGAAGCTGCTGCAAAAGGTGCAGGGAAATTTGTAAAAATGTTAAATTATACATGAAATAAGAAGAAAATTCAATGCTCTATAAGCTCATGATCAGCATGGATTTTTCCCATCAATTTTTAAAAAAATATAAAAGCAAAAATAAAAAAAAATTGGTGGCAAACGTGTTTTTTCAAAAACGTCACACTTACAAGGGCGGATATCTTGAAAACTAGAAGATAATACGGTATAAAAAAAGTTGTGGACTGAATATTGTAGAAAATTTTGTATGCTTCAATTGGGTATATGACAGTCAAGTCCTTATGATACATAGTTTCTGAGTTATATGCGATAAACCAAAAAATGGTACCTTTAAACCACCGCCACACCCTTAGCACAGTGGGTAGGGGTGGGGACTTTTGATGTGTTCACCTCCTTACGACCCTAAACAGAACTGCGAGGTCAAAAATTGTCTACCCAACTTTTCCCTCTATACCCTCTTTTGAGCATTCGGTGCCTGCACTATTTATGACAACTAGACAAAGCTACAAAAATATGATAATTTTTCAAATTATCAAATCAAAGCAAAATGGTAGCCATTTAAAATTTTTTTCCCTTGAATAACTGAGAAAACGTTGGTTTCACAAAGACTTTACAAGAATAAATTTTTTAGTAAATTCAATTACCTATAGATTGGTACCAGATTCTTTAAGATTGGATCAATATTAACTGAGATATGGCAACTTTAGTGGCTGGTGACCCACCTTTAGAGTGTTATGTAACGTTATTTTATTGTTTGATATGATCTAAAATTGCTTACTATTAGACTAACATGTACTGCCAACTGAGATGGTTGCATCATTGAGGCGACTCTATTAGCATGCCTTGGTTTGCACTGCAACAAACTTTCACTGTCACCTATCACGAGAGCTGCCATATATTAGTTAATATTGGTCCAATCTTGAAACATTTGGTACCAATCGATAGGTAATTGAATTTACTAGAAAAGGTTATCCTTGTAATTTTTTTTAAATCAACGGTTTCTGAGTTATTCAATAAACAAAATTTTAAATGGCCGCCATTTTGTTTTATGAATTTGAAAAATCATCTTAATTTTTTCCAGCTTTGTCTAGTTGTTATAAATGATCGTGCAAAGTTTCAATATCGTATGTTCGAACTTTATTTAGAAAAAAAATAATAAGTGGAAAAAGCAAAATGGCCGCTGTGTGAGTAACTGAAGACTTCCGGAAAATTTAAATATGATATTATTAGTAAACATCCTGTACACTAGTTTACATCAACCTTTCGGTAGTCGCGCCCTACTCAGACACACGAGCAGTCGCGTGTTGTAATTTTTACAACATCCAATTTTCCAAGTGTTATGTACTCTGTTTACTGTCAAAACATATTTATCTACTGTATAATTACTATTCCCATCTCATTGGATCATTCTACGCCTATAAACATTTGAATGATCACCATTTAGTAGCCAAATAATGATAACTTCAAAAAGTATTATGATATACTCTAATTTAGAATGATATATCATGAATCATGTCAACAAATCAGATTATTTTGATCAAATCGAATAAAATTTCAGATAATATTTCTCGTGAGCTGATTGATTTCACAGCTGAACATAATTCTGTCTCTCTCCCATACAGGCACATGCATCTTCTGTTATCGACAGACGACGAAATTATCATCTGTTTTTCCAAGGATGAATAATTGTTATCCTTCCCATGTCCTTTAGCAAGTTTTCTCAGGGATGAGACCTGGTGCAATCGAATTTTTATATCATAAAATACTATGTTCCAAATTTCGTGAAAATCGTTAGAGCCGATTTCGAGATCCGTTGAACATAAATAACCAGATAACCAGATATAAAAATATAAACAGATATACAGAAATTGCTCGCTCAATATAATATTATGATAATCAGATAATATCGGGACCGAGCTTTGCTCTGGAGTACAGAGGCATAACAAATTTATTACGAAAGAAGAAATTATAATAACATTCATAGTTCATACAGAGATGTTCTATCTAATCACAGTAAATTGAAATTAATTCCCAGAGGAATGCAAAATTCCCCTCACAAAGGCTCGGTTGCACAAAATCCGGTTAAATTTTAATCCTTATCAACTTCACATGAACCAAATCAGAGAAGACAAATTCAAAAGGATGGTTCTACTGGAATTAATCAGGATAAAAAGTACCTGATTGAATGGTTACAAAATTTCAACAGCTGAGTCATAATTTTGACACAGTCCCACACACATGAACTCGCTCACTCATTTCCATCATCGACAGACGACAAAATTTCCAGCTGCTTTCCCAAGGACGTATCTATCCTTTCAATGTCCTTCAGCGAGTTATCACAGGGATGAGAACTAGTGCAATCGAATTTTCATATCATAAACCTTCTATGTTCCAAATTTAGTGAGAATCGTTAAAGCCGTTTTCGAGATCCTTTGAACATAAATAACCAGATACTAGTAGTTCTGCGAACAGTAGACCTCGCTCATGAATACAACTCTCAATCTGAAGAGAACGGCCAGTAAGTACAGTATATTGTGAAGATTTAGCCATGTCATCTATTATTTCCTCCATTGAAAGTGCTGGAGACACTGTTTGCAGGGACACCGGACTTATCAAGGAGGTACCTTTATATCGTCTCCATATTCACAACATGAACATAAATTACAACTTTTCTAATAATCAATTATAAGAAATGGGTCGACTGATGAAAAAATGGAATATGCAGTAGGCAATTTAGATTATGAATCGTCTCACAGAGGATGGTGAGATGGAAAATGATTCTAAATAAGATGGGTTTGTTGGTGACAATGATTTATTAGTCTTTTAATTTTTATGATTACACAGGGTAATTCATAATTATGGTAAAATAATTTGATACGTGAAGAAGAAAAAAAAAGAAAAAAAGTTCCTATAAACATATATCCATAAACGCTTCATTAGCGAGCTATACAGGGTGAAAGATTTCGCCCGGAATTCAGTTCCTCTGGTAAAATACACCGATGCTGAATTGTTTGGGGACTAGTTTTTGAAAAACCTATGCTGGATTCATATGGAAAAATATCTGAAAAATTGAATAAAACTAGTCTGGAAGCTGTAGTGTGAGTAGTTTTTGAGAAAAAAGTTGAAATATGCAAAAAATCTAAGTAGAAAAACACAGACTCCTACGTTTGATGCCCAATAACTTTCTTTAATGACCAGTAGACAAATAATTTTTTGCAATAAAAATTGTAGAGAATTCAATTCTGGAAAAAATATGTGAGCTGTGTAAACAAAATTCAAATAAGAGTTGGATAAAATGTATTCTTATTTAGTACATTACACCACAAAATTTGCTGTTTTATGAGGAGAGAACTAATAACTCATAGGTTGTAATTGATTGGAAATCATTGATGTTATTAACAGCTGTTCCAATACAGCTGATTTTTTGTATGTCACTTACACAATTAATGGACTCTTTTAAAAATATTCTAGAGGAAAACATTTCTAAACTTGCTACTAAGGAAGACATTCAAACGTTTAACGCGAAAATTACGGTGTTAGAGGAGGAAAATAAATCGCTTAAAGGAGAGTTAGAAAAAATGCGCCGTATGGGTGAAAAAAGTGAGGAGAGGCTTATTGAGCTCGAAACTAGATCACGAAGAAATAATGTGATTTTCAAAGGATTACGAAACGTGGAAAACAATAAATGTGTTGAGAAAGTGAAAGAATTTTGTTCGGAAGTTTTAGGTATAACGAGTGAAATCGAAGTAAATAGGGCTCATTTGTTGGGCAGAGGACCTTCAGTAATCGCGCATATACCAAAAGATGAACATATCAATAAAATTTTCAAAAATGTTCGCAAGTTGAAAAATACAAATTTTGTGGTCCATCGAGATTATCCAAAGGACATTCGTGTTATCCGTGCTAGACTGTTGGCATTGAAGAAAGCTATTGATAGGATGACAAACGGAATTAAAACTTATATAGGATTCGATTTCATGTTGGTGGAAGAAATTAAATTCCAATGGTCGAAAGATGGCAACAGGCTGATGGCTGGTACAGAGGACGGAGCGGAAAAACTGAAGGAGATGCTGAGGATGGACTTCACCGAGCAGATACAAGCAATTACGAGGGGAGATCGACGTCGACGACCCGACGCCCAAGTAGCTGGCAACGAGGATGGCGACTCGCCTCATAACGAATGAGGCCGACCCGCGCACACGGCTCAATCACCACACGGTCAGATAGGTACAGGGAACGGTCGAGGTGAAACCTCTATTCTGTCTATTTTGTATTATAATGTTTGTGGTCTGAAAAGTAAACTTAAAGAGAACAGTTTCTTCAATATCCTAAGAGAATACGACGTAATATGTTTAAGTGAAACTTTTGTGTTGGAGAAAGATGCTGGTTATTTTAATTCGTATCTCTCAGATTTTATAGTTGTATGGAATTGGGGTGTGAGAGTTTTTCATTACGGCAGAGCTAGTGGGGGTTTATTGTTGGGTTTGAATAAAAACTCTATTTTTAAAGATAGTATTAGAGTAGAAAGAGTGAGAGGTAGACCAGTGGCGATTGTCAAGATTAGTGAAAATAAGGATGTTCATTTATTTCCTGTATATATTAATCCCAATAATTGGCAGACAGATTTTGAACAGCGCTGTATGATTTCCTATTGGAGAATTCAGATTTAGAAATAGCGTTGATAGGTGATAAGAATGTTAGAATAGGCAATATGCAAGGAATGAGAGTAACTGATTATACTGATTATGATTTAGGAGGATTGTACTTATTAAGAACCTCAAAAGACTTGACTATAAATTCAAGAGGAAAAAAGTATTTAGAAATGTGTGATAATCTGGGTTATATTGTTGTTAATGGGAGAACAGAAGGAGATAAGGAGGGTGAGATGACGTTTGTTGGGGCAAGTGGTGCGTCAGTTAATGATAAAGCAGCCGTGCCATTGAGTCTTACTTGCTATGTTCACAATTTTAGAGTAATACCGTGTGCGTATTCCGATCATATGCCCATAAAATTAGAATTATACATGGCACGCGAAGATGAGCAACATGATTGTCTGCCTCTGTTGCCCAAACTAGTATTAAGGTGTGGTATTGAGAATTATAAAAATAGAGTCACTGATATTGTTCAAAGCATGGCTGTAGAAGGCAGTGATAATAGTCAATTATTGGACAATATAAAAAATTGTATAATAGAGGCGTCAGGAAGTAGTCAGATAAAGGAGCCTGGACAAAAAAATATAAAATTTGAGCAACCATGGTTTGACTAGGAATGTTGGAATTCGAGAAAATTAGTCATGTCTCTTTTGAAATTTTACAGAAACAACCACTCTGAATAAAATAGGATAAATTATCTAGAAGTGAAACGTTCATTCAAAAGTTTGTGCGAGAGAAAGCGAAAAGAGTTCAACTGCAGACTTATTGATGATTTAAATTCAGCAAGAGATACAAAAAGCTTCTGGGATGGATTAAATAAGTTTAAAAATATGAATAAATTTGTTTCGAATTCTATAAATGCTCAAGATTTGGTGAATTACTTTTTAAAATTATGGAATCCTCAATTGATAAGTGATACAGTACAGTATGCAGTCCCTATAGTGGAGAACTTAGAGATGGATAGGAATTTTGAAATGAGAGAGTTGTTGCTAGTTATAAAGGAAGCTAAAAATAATGAAGCACCAGGAGTGGATCGCATTTCCTATGAATTTTACAAAAATGCTCCGTCGAGTCTAATTGATAAGATTACAATTCTATTTGATTTTGAATTTTCAACTCGGGTGACGTGCCAGACAGTTTCAAGTTATCGATCGTGTTCCCACTCTACAAGAAAGGAGAGAGAGAAAATGTAGAGAGCTATAGAAGTATAAGACTTATGGACGTTATCGCAAAACTGTTTTGTGGATGTTTGTTGAAACGAATTGATAAATGGGTCAAGGACAGAAATATTCTCAATGAATATCAGGCCGGCTTCAGAAAAGGTTATTCAACTGTCGATAATATTTTCACTCTTTCATCTATTATTCAATTAAAATTGCAGATTAGAAAAAATAAAGTTTACTGTTTCTTCGTCGATTACCGAGCCGCGTTCGACTCTATTGATAGAAGCGCTCTCTTCTACAAGTTATCCTGCCTAGGTTTATCCACAAAAATGATTGATATACTAACAGCTTTGAATAGTGAAACAATTGCTAGTGTATGGTGTAAAGATGGCCTGACAAAGAGCTTTGCTACAGAGATGGGCTCAAGGCAGGGATGCGTGATCAGCCCGTTATTATTCTCAATCTTTTTGAATGATTTAGATGATGCTCTAGAGGGAGGCATACTAGTGGCAAACAAACGAATAAGGGTACTAATGTACGCCGATGATATTGTACTCTTGTCAGACTCTCCTGTTAGCTTACAAAGGATGATAAATAATATGAAACAGTATTGCGAGCAGTGGAATCTAACTGTCAACCTGGAAAAATCAAAAATTTTAGTTTTCAGAAACGGTGGAAGAATGGGTAGAAATGAGCGCTGGTTTTTTGGAGGCAATGAAGTAGAACAAGTTAACAGTTATAAATATTTGGGGGTGACATTCACACCAAAAATGAGCATGGAGCAGCACATGAAGGAGAGGATACAGATTGCAAAATTGAGTTTGAATGTTGGTTGGAACAGAGTGATAAATGACAATAAAATCAATCTTGAAGCTAAATCGGTATTATTTAATGCATGTAGTAGAGCAATAATTTGTTATGCGGCACAAGTGTGGGGGTTTCAGAAATTTGATAGCATTGAGAAACTAAAACGATTGTATATTAAAAGATTGTTCGCTCTGCCAAATAACACACCAAATTACATGTTGTTTCTTGAAACGGATGAAAGGCTGATTTTCGAGTATACATTAAAGCTTCATTTTCAATACATGAATAAAGTTTTGAAAATAGAAAATGATAGATTACCAAAGATTATGGCTGTGAAGGTAATAAGGAAGAAATGTTTTTGGTACAAGGCATGGATACAAATGGCAACAGAGTGCAATGTTAATTTGGATTTTTCCGCTCAGAATATGGGTAACTTGAAGAGTAAAATGTTGAAATTGTTGGATGGGGTGAGAGAGAATTTCAGGGAGGATCTTTTGAGAGGTGCAATGGCGGCAAATTTTCATATTCATTACAGAGCACTGAAATTTGGTCTAGGATCTGCGAGCCATATAAAGGAGCTGAGTAGCCATGCGCTTATAAAATGGGTGATGAAGGCAAGATGTGGATTGATAGATTTGAACTACAAGCCGAGGTTGGAAAATAGAGACATGCGCTGTTCATTATGTAACAGAGGGGATAACGAGGATATTTTCCATTTCCTAGCAGTATGCCCCATTCTATCAGAGTGGAGATCTAGATATTTGGGAGTTATTGAGCTTAACCAGGAAGCATTTTTATTGATTTTTTGAACGGCAAGGATTGGGTAAAGCTGGCATTATTTTGTAGAGATGCTTGGCGCTATAGGTGGCAATTAATTCAAGAGTTTAATTACTGAGGTATTTCAATAATTTAATAGTTTGGTTTGATATTAAAATACCAAACCATTATTATTGTTGTTATTATTATTATACATCATCTCAATAGTTGTCAATGTTTGTAATTGAGGTCAAGTTGGTGCTGTTTCGTTTTCATCTAGATCATTTCCACTCAAAGGTAATAGGCCTATATACTTTTGAAAAAGAAAGAATTAATCCATTTTAATTTAAGAATTGAAATAGCGTAACATGGATTCTATTTCCTTCTTACGCATGTTTGGTTAGTGCCATAGTAAGTTGTATATTTTGTAATTTAGTCATTGGGTACTCTTTTCCGACTTTTTTCTACTCAGGTTGTTTAATTAAATTTGTGTATTATCAAGAAATTTGATCATTATGTATTATTTGGACTTTATTATTTTTTTTTTTCATTTAAAAAATGAAGAAAGAAATTGGATCACATTAGAAATATAAAATGTTAGAATGCTTCTGTTTTATCCAAAGAGACTCATTTATTTATTTTATTTTTATATGAAGAATGTGTGTTCATTTATCTTAGTAATTCGGAATTTCCGGCTGACGGTCTTTGACCAAGCCGTATAGTGTATGCAATATTTTTAAATGATACTTCTGGTAAAATATTGTTTTTTTCAATAAAGCTCTTTTATATCTATCTATCTATCTATGCATTTGATGTGTGGAATGGGACACTACTGTAATACTGAAGCAAGACGTCTGTATCAAGAGAACTTTCCTAACCGAGTATGTCCAAGTTCAAGGTTTCTTGCCACTATTCATCAACGTCTGTCTGAAACAGATCCTTTGATATGCAAAGAGCACATTTATGCAGCCAGACCCCAATCTACTAAGACTGTTGAGTTAAAAGAACAAGTTCTTAATGAAATTTATGAACATCCCGAGAAGAACACGAGAGAATTGTCAGTGCAGTTTAATGTCAATCAATCTATTATTTGGAGGATACTAAAAAAGGAACAATTACATCCATACCACCTCCAGAAAGTTCATACTCTATTGCCACGAGACTGTATTCCCCGTGCTGGTATTTGCCGATGGTTTTTAGTAAAACTTGTTTACCCAAACTTCTTAACAACTGTTTTATTTACCGATGAGGCACACTTTACAAGAACAACTATTGTTAACGTCCACAACTAACACATTTGGGCAGCTGAGAATCCTCATGCCATCAATCCTAATCTTCCACAACATCAGTTTTCAGTAAACATTTGGGCAGGAATCATAGATCATCTACTTCTGTTCGAGCTTCCTCCCAGGCTTAATGACATAATCTACTAGTCTTTTGGTATAAGTTTAATGTCATTTAGATATGCTACTTTCATATGAAAAAAGTTTCATAAAAAACCGAATATTTTATTTGCAATCAACTACAACTTATCAGTTATTAGTTCTCTCCTCATAGAACAGCAAATTTTTGTGGTGTAATGTACTACATAAGAATACATTTTATCCAACTTTTTTTTGAATTTAGCTTACACAGCTTACATAATTTTTTCCAAAATTAAATTCTCTACAATTTTTATCGCAAAAAATTATTTGTTTACTGGTCATTAAAGAAAATTATTGGGCATCGAACGTCTGTGTTTTCTACTTAGATTTTTTGCATATTTCAACTTTTTTCTCAAAAACTACTCACACTACAGCTTCCAGACTAGTTTTATTCAATTTTTCAGATATTTTTCCATATGAATCAAGCATAAGTTTTTCAAAAACTAGTCCCCAAACAATTCAGCATCGGTGTATTTCACCAGAGGAACTGAATTCCGGGCGAAATCTTTCACCCTGTATAGCTCGCTAATGAAGCGTTTATGGATATATGTTTATATTATAGGAACTTTTTTCCTTATTTTCACCTCTACTATCACGTATTAAATTATTTTACCATAATTATGAATCACCCTGTATAAAATGTTCACAACTAAAATAGTTGAGTTATCTGTAACAAAGATAATAGTAATTTATATATTGATGTTGAAGATTTTTTAAAAATAATTCATGCAGTTAATTACTTTGATAAATCAATTCAATAATTATAAGATGATTCAATTCAATTATTCTATATAGTCATAATGATAATTTTATAATGATATATTATTAGAATAAGAAAAAACAATTAGTATCGTCTGCAAAAAGATCTGGTAAGAACGAGATTGGAACATGGGTCGCACTGTGTGATATACTATGCTCTAACCGCCTTGGACTCCATGCCCTAGTTAGAGATTTTGCGAAAAAGTAGGAACATGAGTTGCTGTATCTTCGAAGATATGAACAAGAAACTTTTGAAGTTATTCTACGGTTTTTTAAATATTACAAACAAAACCGGAGGTCTTACCAAAAAGTGTTACACATACGTTTCTGCGCCTTGTTTCAAAGAACTTGCATATCAAATTTCATCCAAATCGGACAATAACTGCGACTGAAACTGCGGTACAAACAAACAAACAAACAAACAGACAAAAGCCGATCGAGTCGAAACTAAGACCTCAGCTTCCCTTCGGTCAATAAAAATATGAACAGACATACTGAAATTGCTTGCTTAATATAATAGGATATACAGAAATTGCTCGCTTAATTTAATAGTATACAACAATTGCTCACTTAATATAATAGTATATACAGAAATTGCTGGTTTAATTTAATAGGATACAGAAATTGCTCACTTAATATAATAGGATATACAGAAATTGCTTGCCTAATTTAATAGGATACAGAAATTGCTCGCTCAATATAATAGGATATACAGAAATTGCTTGCCTAATTCAATAGGATACAGAAATTGCTCGCTTAATATAATAGGATACAGAAATTGCTCGTTTAATTCAATAGGATATACAGAAATTGCTCGCCTAATTTAATAGAAAACAGAAATTGCTCGCTTAATATAATAGGATTTGCCAACGTTGCAGTTGTTCTATCAGACTCTCATCTCAATCTTGTTTATAGATGTACCAGACACCAGGACATCACCGATTACAAAGATCATCATCAGACAGAAATTCTCAAAAGAGCTGCCAATACCTATGAGAGTTTACCAGCGGAGGGGCGAGCAACTATAGTATCTTATGATGGATATTTCGTCTATCTCAGGAAAGATCTATGGAGCTGCAAGACTAATGATGGAAAGGTATTTCATTTATTGAATCAACAGAATTCATTGAAAACCATCCATTCGAATCTATTGATTAAGGATGTTAAAAAGCTAAAAATAAACTTTCTACTGGTGATATTTTTGAAATTAAAACTATCAAGTGATTGGAGTTGTTAAAAAAGCTTTGGATAATATTTTGAATGTTATTGAATTTATGTAATCATGCATTTCTGTGCTTCCAAACACATTTTATTGCAGTCCATTATAATTGTAAACAACCTCCTATTCAGTCATGTCTGTTTATTAAGGCTGTGCAAAGGCTAAAAATAAACATATTATTTTCTACTCGTGACATTTTTCATAGTTTTACGATCTGTATAATATCATCAAGCTATCAAAATGAGGAAGTTTTCTTAGGAAAACGTTTTTTTCCGATCATTACCTATGTGTACGATCTGTGTACAGTAAATTGTTCCAGTTCCAATTGTAAATTGTTCCATCACGTGACTAGTGCAAAATGTTCCCATGGAACGCCATTCCAAAATCGTTGGTTAAAGCTTTTTGCGCGCACATATAAAGTTCATTTACACTAAAATGTGTCGTTTACTAGCTGCGTGAATAAAGAAAGGCTGTTTTACAAACTTACCGTCCAGAAAAGTGTGCATTTATTTTATTCCATTACTCTCAAATCTTCTATAGAGAAAAATTCATTTAATGAATGGCTATTAAACATCATATTGTTGGTTATGTATTCTATGGCTATGCTACGGAAAAGTAAACGAACTATCAGCGCATGCGCAGAGAAGCAAGCAGACTACAATAATCGACCAATGAGAGCTCAGATAGTTGGAACTGTACCAGGTCGGACAATTTACCATGCTTCGACTGTGAGGCAGGATTTTGGAACTGGAACTGGTTTCTGGTACAGAATCTGTCAAAACTCTTCCCATGGAACGTGGAACATTTCACCTGGTAAATTGTGAATCGGACAATTCACCACATTCCATGTACACAGAACGGGCCCAGTGAGATATGAGCGCCTAAAGTTTAAGTTTTTGGGACAGAACATTTCAAATTCGGTAAGATATGAATCCATGAAATTTAGAGGATAGATATTGATAATAAAATTATTCAATTTACCAAAAATGACCAGAAATAACTTTCAGTTGAGTTAATTTTGGTCATTTTTGGTAAATTGAATAATTTTCTTAAAAATTGACATTTGAAGAAAATTTTTGTTTTACTAGATCACCAATATCATGAAGAATCTATCTTCTGAATCGCATGGATTCATCTTTCACCAAATTTGAAATGTTCTGTCCCAAAAATTTGAAATTTAGGCGCTCATATCTCAAAAAGTAATGATCGGGAAAAAAATGTTTTCATGTGAAAACTTTTTCATTTTGATAGCTTGGTGATATACAAATCGAAAAACATTGAAAAATATTACCAGTAGAATAGTTATTTGTGCAACTAGTGCTGTGCCGTGCTATGAATTTAGAAAGTTAATTTGGAATTTAAAATTTAGAAGCACACACAATATAACTTAATAAAAGGGATACTTGATAAACATACCTAGTGCTAGAGAACGGGAATCCAGAAATGACAAGAGAGACAACGAAATAGAGAGAAGATATCAACTATATTGTCACCTCTTACAGTTAAATTCAACAATTGATAAAACAAAGAAGTTACATCATGAAAACCGAAAATAAAATTACTAAATTTAGAAAGTTATCTCTGATATAGATAATTCGGTAATAACATACTCTGTATGCTCTACATTTGAAAACGTTTTAGATTGGATCATAAGAAGCTTAAAGGACTCTAATTTCAAAAGAACAATCATTGAAAATTATCATAGATATGTCTCAGAAGTTAATCATAAATGACAATAAATATTTTAAGAAAAGATCCACATAAAATTCTTAGGACATTAAATTTAGAACACACTTGGAAACTTTAAAACACTATCAAAACATTATCAATTATTAATGATCCCCAATAATAACTATTCTGTATCTTTATATCATGAAAGCTGCAAAGACAAACATTCCTCAAGTATCACATCATGGAATACTACCTTGGAAAAACTATTCAAAAATATATGTCATCAAAACAAATTCAGAAAAGGTTAGGGTCTTTGAAACTTCATTTGATCCTTTACAACTTTAAGATGAGAATTATTTTAAAACATTAATTGATCAATAAGGGACCTTTAAACATTTCGTATACTAATTCAACTTTTAGTAGTTTAGAAGATAATAAAATACAAATTTAAAGAAAACAGAAATTCCCAGCTGGATCCTTACAGAGAAAATATGGCCTCACATTTCAATGTAAAGATACAACCAAAAATCTATTACTCAAACCAAATTGATAAAATTAGTTATCTATCCATTCCCAATAATATCTCAAAATTACGATTTAACAAAAGTCTAATTCCGCACATCTTAATTGATTGAAAGTCAGTAGTCACTAAAACCCATTTTGTCACATTCGGAGTTCCTGGGACGTTCGTTTGATTTGGAAAAAAGTTGTTACCTCAAAGCTGTTTCTTCAATTCAAATTTAGGCTCGGTGATTGAGCTCTACCATCAGGAGACAGCATACCCCAAGCTTCTAGGACTGCCATCGATTTAGAGGCATCTCAGCGGCTTAGAGACACACGTTCACGAGATATTCATGGACCAGTACCTTGATGAAATCGTACATTGATCCCATACTTTGATGAACCCATACTTCGATGATCCCATACTTTGATGATCCCGTACTTTGACCGCTGTTAGAATAAAAAAATAAACTAGGATAATACAAAATTAACTTAACTCCAGTAATATAATAAAGTCAACCTACTTTAGGTTATATAAAACGCAAATCAATACTTATTACTTTAAAACACAAATAGACATTACCTACTTCAATATCTTGATTTAATAGAAAAGAATTCACTTGTAATTAGGGTCATGCCCTTTATACAAAGAAGTGAGTACATAGTATTCCATAATACCAGACTTTAATTCACTAGTTGATTGAGCAATTTTTTATAACAAGGTCTTTCGAGTATTGTTGTTGGTTTTTTTTAGTCTTTTCTCTTACATAAATTACATATAGAGTGTAATTTAAAAAAAAATAAATTACATGATAGGTGTTTCCCAAATAATCAAGAAAGCTTTTCATTAGAATCAACAAACAAATGAAATCTATAACACAAAATACTGATAGAACTCATAATAATATACCATAAACATCAGTCAATTTGGATTTAAACAACAGTAATTGAAATTTAGGTTAATAGCTTCCTCTTCAAAAATAATTTAAAATCAAAAATATCATTCTCAATTCCTTCTTCTAATAGGTACTCTACATTTCTACATATTACACTCAACTGTATCTATCACAACAAATTTAACACTCTGATGGAAGCTTTCATCGATAATCATTTCCTTAATAATATTATAAATCTATGACGTACCTTTAGTAGCGGTTATAGGAGGAAAATCTCCGTTGTGAGGTGACAATTTGATACTCTCTCTCTCTTCTTGATTAAAGCAACTACTGAGGCGGAAAAAACTAAAAATGCTACTGGAACAAAAGGTTTCAGAGTCAAACACTAAAAAGCCTAAAGCTGGCATGGAAGCCATGATTAACAAAAAATATTGATCAGACTACATTTTGTACTGCTTATGACGGAGGATAGACGCTGAGTGAATCCACTCCGCTTTTCTCGTCTTGAGGTGGACAGCTGTGTGATCGTCCATACTAGATAGACCTAACCAATGTTAACTGTGACTGGCAGTTACTATTTTCTAGAAAAATTTCCACCGATAGAAAGGAACGTTACAACTACAATTTAAGATACATTCTCCCACCAAGTGACAGCTATTTTTCCTTGACAGCTATGAATTCCTTGCCTTATAAGGTCGTGAACCAGACTGCTCCTCCAGGAAAATTGTTGATCTTCTCAGTACCACAACTTCTACACACACACTTACAGAGTCAACACAACACAACGCAGAAAAGCAAAACAGCAAAATTCATTTTCACAACAGGCTAACTTCTCAGGCTAATTCGCATAATTCTCATCACTCACAATTGTAACAATGTTTATTGTTACAGTGCACAAAGTGACAGTTTGCTGCACCGAAAGAAACGTTTATGCCTGAGCCGTAGGCGAGGGCGGAATGGCTTCTTGAGTGCAGCAGAGGAACTTTGCACACATATTCCACATTAAATATTTCCCACAGTTACCATTGAATATGAAAAGTGGGTAATTATGGATGAAATGATGGCTGAAATCCATCAAATGTTTGTGTGTGTGATGCTGTTATTAATAACAACATTAATTCATTTAAAAATTAATAATCCAATTGAAGTTGAAAATTCTCAGCCAAAGTTCTCATTTTTATTCATTCAAGAATCAGAAAAAATACAGATAAAACAAAAAAATCGCATTCAAAATACACGCCAAAAGCTGGTTTGGATGACTGCAAAATGGCTGAACCGACAAGCGCGCGACCTAGCGGGAAGAATCGTACCTAACTTTGTTCTTTCATCCAGCTAAAAACAGTATTCAGATATTCAGAATTATGAATAACTATAATTACCGAAAAATACTATAAGTAAACTAAAAAATATTTATAAAATAACATAGACAACAGAAAATATTTTATTGTAGTATATTCTAATGTTATTTTATTAATTTTATTGACATGGATTTCGAACGGTAATTATTCAACCTGTAAATTCGAATTTCAAAATGTGTGTTTGCTACATTTCTCATTGCTTGGAGTTGAAATAATTATTACTGTCAATAGAAAATAAACATTATTTATTATTAAATGATGAGAAGTTATTATTTAATTATGATTTAGATAAACATTATTCTTGTTTTGGATTTCTAGATTGGGATTTTATCATAAATGTAGGGTAGCCATTGAAATGATTCTCATCTTAATCTAACCACAGTCATTGTTACCAACTTAATTTTTGTTTTCGTGCACTAATCCTCCATATAACCCACCAACTATTTTGTGTTGCCATGTTGCAAATCTGGAGTGCAGAAAATTTTTTTCCCGCACTAGAGCGGAAAAGTGATTCTTTGCGTTCTGTAATCAGTGCAGGAATGGCCACTTTTCAAGGTAACTGTAGGAAAAGTTTATTTTCAGCTTTTGCACAGCCTTAAGCCGGCTCCAGACATACGTCATTAGACAAACACCGAGCAGCGACTCGGCGAATCGTGAGTAGTGTGAATGAATGTTTTTCTATTCGGCAAATACTCGTTGTTTCACGTTCAGTGTCGATCTTTTGCACACATTAAAGTGTTTTGGCAAAAGACGAACTTCCCCTAATCATCACATTCGGCTTGGTGCTTGTATCATTTTGTTGTTTGTTTTTACTTTCCTTGCCCTATTACCATAGGTAAGGAAAGTATCGCTTTCCAGAAAAATTAAGGTACCCAAATTTTTAAATTTCCATACGTTTTAAGGTCCCCTGAGTCAAAAAAGTGGTTTTTGGATATAGGTCTGTCTGTCTGTGTGTGTGTATATATATGAGTGTATGTGCGTCTGTGTACACAATATCTTGTCTCCCAATCAATGGAATGACTTAAAATTTGAAACTGAAGGTCCTTACACTATAAGTATCTGACATGAACAATTTCAATCAAATGCAATTCAAGATGGCGGCCAAAATGGCGAAAATGTTGTCAAAAACAGGGGCTTTCACGATTTTCTCGAAAACGGCTCCAACAATTTTGATCAAATTTATACCTAGAATAGTCATTGATAAGCTCCATCAACTGCCACAAGTCCCATATCTGTAAAAATTTCAGGAGCTTTGCCCCATCTATGCAAAGTTTGATTTTAGATTCCCAATATTATCAGTCTTCAGATACAATTCAAACAAAACATTTTGAGTGTAAATATAGAGCATGGGAATCTCTACAATTAATGATTAGTAACATAGTAACATTTCCACATAAAAATGGAAATGAGCTCGAAATTTGAGAAAATGTGATTGTTCAATGGCAAACTGTTGGCAACTGTTGATTCTATTAAATCATTCACTATCAAGAGATAGCAGACCTCGTGTGTCTCCAGCTGGTGACAGAGCTCGCTCAGATCTTAAAATAGTAGACTTGAGATGCGCGTGAACACTAGCGTCAGGTGATCAATTTTCATAGCAGCAAGGAAAGTTGTGTGAGTGCGCCACACCAGATTTTTGGATTTTGATATAGATTTACATTGAGGTTAAGTTAATTTATAGATGAGATTTTTTTATTACAGTCTACATGATTGTTGAGTTATTTATATCAATCACATTTGGTATTATAAAGAAGCTCATTTAATAAATTCAAATCTCGATGAAAACTAGATAATAAACAGTCACGTCCAGGGTACTGAATTATAGCCTGAATTCTTCAAATGTTTTAAAACTTTCTACAAATATTTATTTTCAATCAATTGAAGATGAGTAGGCCTTTTCATGTCCTATACAGTTATTTACCGGGGTACATAGTGTTAGTTTGGTTTATATAAAAACTAGCCGTCAAGCTCGCTTCGCTCGCCATATCCGTCTAGCCAGGGAGCTTCGCTCCTGGACCCCCGACTGGATCGTCCAAAAATGAGATCAGCGGCCTCGCTTCGCACGGCTGCATTTTTCATTCGAGCATGCTCCATTCCATCAGAAAGACAACGTACTGAGAAAACGCAGTAAAGCTGAGAAAAACGCTGATTTTGGGCGTATTTTTGGTGAAATATCAAAGTCACCTCATCACAAAATTTTTAGACCCTAGCTAAACCCCTGTACCAAATTTGAAAATGTTACTTGATGAAATAACTGAGAAAACGCAAAAAAACTCTAATTTTGGGTTTACCTTTGGCGTTATTCCAAATTCCTTCTAACACAACATTATTACACCCAAGCTGAGCTTTTGTAGTAAATTTGAACATTTGCTGTTCATTTGTTCTCGATAAAGCTCAGAAAGCGCAAAAAACACTGGAAAACGCAGATTTTGGGCATATCTTAGGCATTTTTTTTCAAATCCGTTCTTAGTGCGCCTCTAAAGGGCCAACTGATCATTCCTACCAATTTTGAACGTTTTTGGTCCGGTAGATTTTTAGTTCTGCGAGTGAGTGAGTGAGTCAGTCAGTAATAGGGATGTCAATCCCGGGACTGATTTCCAATCCCGGTATTTCGGGATTATCCAATATCAATCCCGGGATCCCGGGACTGATCCCGGGATTGGCAAAAATCAGTTTAATGTATTTTCAACAAATTGTTCCTCCTCAATTACATGTTCAATAACAGTACAATAACAATACACATGTTCAGTAACAGTGTGTGGAGATGAAAAAGGGCCCATTAAAGAGGGAGAGGCTATTATCAAAATGAAAATAAAGTACTTGGGAATAATATTAAAATTGAACATTCTATTTCTATAAATGTTTTCAAGATTAGGAGTAACTGTTTTATTTGATGTCCTACCTTAAATTTGCTGTATCCTAAAAATGATAGTGAGAACTGAGGAAAGCAAGATCAGAGTATTTTTATGTAGAACAAAAGCATTTCTATCCTACTTCAGGACAGGATAGAGCTCACACTTTAATTACGTCGAATACTGTGAAGTAAAATATCACTTGAATTAATAATATTTTGATAAAATAAAATACTTTTTGTAAGACCGTAACGCCATACCGACCGAACAACGCGAAAGCTGAACCACTACACTACTAAAGTACTAAATGAATTTCGTAGAGCCAACTAAAATATTACTTCAACTAGATATTCTACTTATGATAGAGAAAGAGAAGAGGAGAGGAATAATATTAGACCGAGAGTGAATCGTTTAGTGCTTTTTTATTTCTGATTTCTGAAGTCTTTTCAAAGTTTGGAATGCATTTCGAAGAAATGCCATCAGCACTATTGCAAATATTGCGCCTTCTAGACTGGTAATTGTGGTGCTGTGTAAACAGAAACAAGTGTAGAGACATAACAACCGATCAACAGCCATTCTGCCAATTATGCGAACTGATAATGTGAATTCTATTACGTCAGTAAAGAATACAGTATACAATCAATATTATGTATAATTATGCAACTGTAGGCTGTGCCTGAAGAATAAATTAGTTAAACACTTGGAGCAATAAATCAGTTATAAAAACTCATATTCATCACCCTAAATGAATTCCACATTGAATTTGTTTTGGAAAAATAAGATTTACAATTTCAGGTTTACAATACCGAAAATCCCGGGATTGACGCTGAAAAATCCCGGGATTGTTGGGTATCAAAAATGGACCGGGATCCCGGGATTCGGGATCCCAGGATCCCGGGAATGACATCCCTAGTCAGTAAGTGAGTGCCATTTCGCTTTTATATATAGATAGAGAAGCAGGATACACAAGAAGAGCATCATCAACATCGTCATCCGTGTTGACGGTAGATGACATTCAGTTGACGAATATTTACTATTCATGAAACGAGCAAATGCTCGGCAAACCACGCATGTGTGTAGATGTCTGCTCGTAAATCGGCAAATAGCAAAACAAATAGTTCGCCGAACGCCGAATAGTCTGCCGAACGCCGAACAGCCGGTTCTTGCCGAATGACGCATGTTTGGAGCCGGCTTCAGGCTGGTCCCACCCAGATTAGTCAAAACAAGATTAGTTACATTACTTGACATTGTTTCTTATGATGCAACTCACACTGATTAGTCATTGCAATTAATCATGACCTCTTAGGGCTGGTCACACACCGATTTGTCAAATAAATAAATACAATTTTATTGTCAGTCAGCCAAAAAAGCACAAGACAAAGTCACACAAATAGAACATGAAATAGACAGGCACAAATTTTAAGAGACACATTGTTACTATTAGCATAGAGGAGCAATAGCGTAAGTAGATATCCCATGATATAGGGCGTTTATGTAGCAACTTTTACTGTTATCTCAAGCCCATAGTCAACATAGTTCTTTCCCGTGAAGCTTTATGACGCTGGTAGTCTCTCATACTGTGCCCTTCATACACTCTCACCCCGCCAAAACATTAAAAATCAGCAGTAATCGACTTGAGATAGCAGTAAAAGTTGTGACATAAATGCCCTATACCAGGGGTCTCCAACCTTTTTTATCCAAGGGCCACATTGTTAATTCTTGGGAGGCTTGAAGGGCCAATAACAAGGATGTACGTGGAATTTGATTTGTGGGGACACACATGACGGGGGATTTGGGACGTGTAGAATAATTATATTTTCATTTAAATTATATGAGGAGTTTCAAGTAGGTTTAATTAAAACACAGGATGAAACAAACCAATTCATTGAAAATGTCTGCACACACTTGTGGGTAGATCCAAAAAGAGAAAACATAGCTTGAGCATGGTTTCTATGTTTTAAGAGTCTTTTTCTGGGAAAGACATGTACAGTCCGTGCAGACCATCTGCTGATACTGCACGGAGAAAAATAAGTTACCAGAATCTGGTAGATTGCAATGGGTTGATCACTGCTTGTTTACAGTTTATTTTACACTTATTAAGAAATGGAGTGGCTAGTAAGAGAAGAGTACTGAACTCACAGTTGTTGGCAAAAATGTGAATGATATATATTTTTAACCCTTCCACTACCAAGCGGGGTAATTGGACTACCCCAACCCACATTTTCCCCATTTTTTTGTAGATAATGTTGTTGTATTTCATTGAAACCTTGAGTACTTGTTAAAATCATATCACTTTAGTTGTTTTTTCTCATAAAATCATTTCATTCCCCTTATTTTTTCAATTATTAGCAGATTTATGCTTCGGGTAACTCTATTACCCCGCTTGGTATTCCATGTCATGCAATTTTTTGGTATATTCCATCCATTATCGGAATGCATAAGATATAAATTTGATGTCCAATTATCATTTTTTCGCCAAACCTGATTCATAATGATCACTTGAAATCTAAATTTGGAAAAATTGCTTCTCTATAGCCATAATTTAATTATTTGACAACATTTCCCCTACATCTATTTTATAGAATGCTCAATTTTTTTGTCCTGTCAGTTTTTGATTGGAAACATATTTTTAAACAAAAGAAATTTATTTTCAATTATATTAAAAGCTTTTGTAATGCATTTCATAGATGAATTAATGGAAAAAATATAGAATAAAGATATAAAAAAGAAATCTTGTTGGGGTGACCCAGTTACCCCAGTTGGTATTTCGTGTATGAAAAGAAGGTTGGTAGTCCAAGGGTTAAAAATCTGTAGCAGTAACACTTGGCGGGCCGGACAAAATCTATCTGTGGGCCGGATGTGACCCGAGGGCCGTAGGTTGGAGAACCTGCCCTATACCATGGGATATCTACTTACACTATTGTTTCTCTATGCTATTACATTTCCAAAAATTTCAAATAACAAAGACAATATCACAAAATTAAGCAGCTAGTTCATACGTGCTAACAATAAGAATTGAGGTATGCTGATTCTGCTCTCGTGAAATTCACTTAATTTATAAAAAGGATTGTTTGCCAGCCAATCGTGCACCTTTAATTTGAGCAGTTTTAGGGGTGTTTGTTGGAGGTGTAGCGGTAACTTATTATACACCTTTTGCCCAACTGCTCCAAGACTGTTTAAATATTGTCACAAAGTGAATTTTTGTGACAGATGGAGAGCCGTCGTCCAGTGTAAAATTTAGCGAATTCATTCTATTTTAGAATAAGAATAGGGTCGACTTCCAGATATATTTTGTTGGACTTGTAGTTGTGTATGTACATCATCACCTTCTCCGTCAACCCCTAAAAATCATCAGCAACAGATTCATCATAACCAGACATTTCCAGATCTTGTTTACTACTGTGAGTGTTCTCTTATCTAGTATTGCAGCAGCAGCACCCATATCATCAAAACGATAAGCGGCTACTGAGTCGAGTCAGTATTGTTCTTCATGAAATTTCTGGAATAGAAAGATTGTTTACCGGCCTAATTTATTATAGTAATTAGTAGCATTGTCATCATTAGTTGCACCCTTAACATCAGGAGCAGCTGAGTCAAACCCTGTCACATGACCAGTGGCGTGATTGTCTCTTGAGACTCCTATTGGTCGGCAATCTCTTTTCTCCAGGCCTCCTAATTTTCAGCGACCCGGTACTGCTCCAAGGAGACCTGGGAGAGAGTCAGTTGTTTGGTGGTTGAGCGTGTGAACGGGTGGCGAATCTCCTCTCCTTATGACATTCCCGGTACAAGTTATTTCTAGGGGAATTATTCTATTTTTGTGTGTTAATTTAGAATATTGTAGGACAAGTTTCAGACAACTCGAAGATAGAATTCCCTCGTGGATTTTCTTTATTGTCGACTATTTTTCCTGAATTTGTATCACTGGGATGATGAGTTATCCTTGGTTTTGAAACCTGTAAGGGATCTCAAGTTTGTGCTACAAATAGTTGAGTGGGAAATTTAACTAGGCCCTATTCGGTTCGATTACGGTGTGTTCCGCATCGTTAGCAGATTGTTGCCGATTATTTTTGAAAGTTCAATTCATAAGTCTCGACTTTGTCGCTTCACAACATTTTTAAGTTTTGTGCGGGAATCTGTTTGCTATTCTCCATATTTGGTTCTGCAGTGATTCAGGTAACTGTATGTTAGGACTGGTCACTTGTGTGCATTTCCTCTTCTGTATTAAGGTAGTCTCAATTTTAAAGGGTGAATTTTCCTTATTTAGGACATATCATTGAGTGGTCCTGTATTCCAACTTATCTATCAAATTCAGACTGGCTGTAATTCCTGATAGGTGAACTCCAATCATTTACTAGAGAAGTCAGGTGCAGCTTGAGTTCGTCCTTGTTGAAGCTGGTAGACTGCGACGTCCTTTCTCTTTCATTCTCTTAACTCTCCCTATTCTAGAATCCATCTAGCTCTCAGGTACAGCTTGAGAACTTCCTCGCCGAAGTTTCTAGACTGCGGCATCCTTTCTCTCTCTTTTTCTCAACTTTCCCTATTCTAGAATCTTTCTAGCTCTCAGGTACAGCTTGAGGACTTCCTCACCGAAGTTTCCAGACTGCAGCATCCTTTCTCTTTCTTTCTCTTAACATTCCCCATACTAAAATCCTTCCTGCCCTAGGTACAGCTTGAGAACGTCCTTGTCGAAGTCACAGTCTGCGACATTTCCAGCTCTCAGGTGCAGCTTGAGAACTTCCTTGATGAAGTCCCCAGACTGCAACATCATTTCTCTCTCTTTCTCTTCACTTTCCCTATTCTAAAATCCTTCCTGCTCTCAGGTACAGCTTGAGAACGTCCTTGCCGAAGTCACAGACTGTGAAGCTTCCTGCTCCCAGGTACAGCTTGGGAACGTTCTTGTCGAAGTCACAGACTGCGATGCTTCCTGCTCTCAGGTACAGCTTGAGAACTTCCTTGTCGAAGTCCCCAGACTGCAACGTCCTTTCTCTTCACTTTCCCTATTCTAAAATTCTTCCTGCTCTCAGGTACAGATTGAGAACGTCCTTGTCGAAGGCACAGACTGCGATGCTCCCAGCTACCAGGTAGCCTACAGCATGAGAATTTATTTGTCGAAGTCCCAGACTGCGACGTCCTTTCTCTTTCTTTCTCTTAACTCTCCCTATTCTAAAATCCTTCTAGCTCTCAGGTACAGCTTGAGGACTCCCTTGCCGACGTTCCTAGACTGCGGCATTCTTTCCCTTTCTTTCTCTTAATTTTTTCTACCCTGTTAAGCATAAGATCTCAGTTCCAGACTAGAGATCGTTCCCGTCGTGTCCTAAGACCAGCGAGAGGTGTAGGAAACCTTGTGTAGAGCAGGATCTCAGTCACAGATTGGAGATCGACCCAGTCGCGGCCCTCAGACCAGCGAGAAGCTTTGGAGAATCCTTGTGAACCCTTCCCAATCCTCTCATAATAGTCTACATACTGACTAATAATTTATAAGCGTTTTGGACGATTGAGAGTGATTCCCATACCCTTAAGGGCAGTCACAGATTAGCCCTCAATAACCGGCGTGCAGTCACCAGATTAGCGCGGAAATCCTGTTTAGCTGTTTCAGAATTGCTGAAAATCCTTTCGCAGCTGCAGGCTCGCGATTCAGAAATCCAACACCTTAAACCTTATCCTCTAAACTTTAAATACCATGAAATTGAAATAGATATACTGTGTTTAGCTAGCAGGTTCAGCTTGCTGAGAACTAAATCATGATTCGCAGATTGCAAGTTATTGAACAAACCCCAATTAGTTACAGGGAGGAACAATTCTTTCAACAAATCTCCATTCCCCAGGCCTGATATAATTTCTCTCCATACCTCAAACTCGGTATACTATATCCTGTACCTTATACTGCTTACGCAGGTTAAGTCTGCACACTGACAGCTCGCACTCACTAATTGCAAAACCTTTACAAACTTCCATATCATTCCTTGTTGGACTCCACCCCGAATTCCTTCACCTACAACCTTTATCCCGGGCTTGCAGGTACGGTACAGCTTTGCTCGCCGTCAATTCACAGTTGGTTCAGATTGCGTACTACCTTTACAAATATAATTATTTGTAGGGATCCGATATCCAGATCCATATCCTTGGTTCGGGTTACCTAAATTCTCCCTAACACCCAACCTGAATTCCAAGAGCCGAGGGCTGAATCGACCAGCAACGACACGGGCACACACTCTTCCCTTCAAGCTAAATACCTCCCGACAGAGACAGAGGGTAAAGAATCCGGATAGAGGGAGAAGTGTAGGTCCGGTATCTCCAACAGTCAGTACGGACACTGACCCTGACCCATACCTGGCTGTAGCTAGTCTGTCTCATAGCAATACTTTGCAATTATTGGGAAACCTAGAGGGTGGAATAGGGTATCCAAATGAAACTGACGTCTTCAAACGTGTGGCTAAGACATCTGGCGCCCAAGTAGATCGTGAGCAAAGGTTAGGTAAACCCCAGTGCACAATGTCGGAATGGTGAGAGGAGTCTACACCCCAAGAGTACGAGTAGGATCAGGGAGATCACGAGACAGACACCGTGGAGTGAGAGACCGATCCCCGAGTGTTGTGGGTGAACCGGCTGAGTGAGGAGGAAGCGGTCAGCTACCTGGAGAGTCTTGGCCTGTCGGCAGCGGGGACTGTGATGGAGCTGAGGAGGAGGATGGTTGAACACCATCGGTCCCGGACCGCTGCGACCTCTCAGACTCGCCGGGACGATGCTATCCCAGGTACAAGTTGTGTCTACTCCAATCCGTCCCTCCACAACAGAGCCACCATGAATCGACCAACAGGAATAGAGCCGGCACAACCCTGCTCTTCAGGCAAGTATAGTTAGGGCGCTGTATGTGATAAGGTGAGAAGTTGGGTGTATCAGATGCTCCCAGTTTTATTGAGAGGCTCGCGGAACTTCAGAGCGCATATAGGATATCTGGGGAACAATCTCTTCTAGCCGTCCTAGAGCTGATGGAGAGAGGGGCACTACTTTGGATGCCGAATCGTCACTCCCAGTGGAGGATGTGGGCTGACTTTGTAGAGGCGTTCAAACTCCAATACTATCTCTATACTCATAGTGACGATCTTGAAAGTCAAATCATTGCGAGGAAGCAGAGAGAGGGCGAACCGGATGATGAGTATGCTGAAGCCCTACTTACCTTAATGAGGAGATTAGGAAGTTACGACGGGGATAGGATATATCGGAGGGTGTATCAGAATTTATCACCCAGACATAAATTACATGTCCAAAGTGTAGGAGCCCAAAACATAGACCAACTGTTAGATATAACTAGGAAATATGAGGCAATCCGTGCTGAGGAAAAGCACTCTAGGTTGTCCTCACGGAATACTAAAATTGAGGATAATAAACGGGGAGAAAATTCAGCTAAGGCAACTACTTAACCACGGAAGAATAAGGTGATAGGAGAAATTAGTAATAGTCAGGGTCTAGTGTGCTGAAATTGTAAAAAGACAGGTCATTGGAGGTCAACTTGCCCCGAACTTTCTAAGTGTAAGGAATGTGGGAAGAATCATGATCAGTGTAGCTGTAAGTCCCAGAGTGAAAGATTGTCGGGAAATTCAGTAATTAATTCAACAAAGATTTTAAGCCCCAGAACTGTGTCAGGAGATACACGGACTTTCATTGATGTAAGTTTGGCGAACCAGAAATTTGTCGCTTTGATTGATACAGGATCGGAAAAATCCTACATCAGTACACAAGTTCTGAGAGCATTAGAACGTGAGGGGTCGGTAAAGAAAGATAACTGTACTGATAAAGCTATACTCGCTGATGGGAAAGCTGCTCTCCTCTCGATAAAAGTTTTAACCCAATTGAGAATAGAAAATATTTCTGTTCCTTTCCAGGCTGTAGTGATGGAAGGCCTTGAGCCTGACGTGTTGTTAGGCGTGTCATTCATGATTAATCATAATTTAACTATTAATATGAGGCATAGTAAAGAAGAATGGTCCAGCAAATACGTCTAAGGTGTATGCCGTAGCTGCCGTTGGACCAAGTAGGGAGGTCAGAGATAACGGGGAGTATATGTACCTAGGAGTTGAGGGGGTGGACCTGAATGCCGCGATAGATACCTCATCTCAAAAGTCATATGTTTCTAGCAAGATTGCGAAACGTCTTAAGATAGAAGGAGAGACCACTTTACCGGTCACTGTATGTGGCAGGGAGTATGAGTGGCAAGTGTCAGTTGTCCCGGATATTGAACCTCATATGATTTTAGGAGTGGAAAATCTGTGTAGGTTGGGAGCTGTATTAGAGATGCAACCCCAGGGAGTCCAATTACGGAGTAGGGAAGGGGAAAATAGATTATCAGTTGTCTCTGAGCAGGAGGAATTCGATAATTTTCTGGAAGAAGAAATCCGGAAATTCTCTTCACTCCCAGGACGGACCCATATCTTGAAACATAAAATAAAACTCCACGAAGGAGTTGAACCCTTCAGGCTTCGTCCCTATCCCAGGAACCCTATCATGCAAAAAGTGATTGATGAGGAAGTCGATACAATGCTTGAACAGGGAGCTATAGAACCCAGCTGTAGCTCGTGGAGTTCTTCTATCGTATTAGTAAAAAAATCGAATGGGAAAATAAGGTTCTATAAGGTCGGAAATACCGGCTACAGCTACGCCACATTCGTGTCAACCTGTGAAGTTCAACCAACAAAGAAAGAAAAATCAAGTCCAGGAGAATAATACGTCATATCTGGGAGGAAAACAAATTGGGGAATAGAGAGTTGGCATCAACGGTATCTTACCCTAAAGAAATGAGAGTGAGGTTTAAGATTGCGGTGAGGACGGTATAGAGCTATAAAACTGAAATTCTTATGTATCTGGAAGCAGCAGCTGT
Organism: Nilaparvata lugens; assembly: GCF_014356525.2. Taxonomy (NCBI): domain Eukaryota; kingdom Metazoa; phylum Arthropoda; class Insecta; order Hemiptera; family Delphacidae; genus Nilaparvata; species Nilaparvata lugens. The sequence goes on along the minus strand of NC_052512.1, from coordinate 5,513,929 downwards.
AATAAAGAAAAATATTTAAAAGGATATTTCGACAACTGTACTGAATACCAAAAAAAAAAAAAAAACGGAGTGAAGAAAGAAAATAACAATAATAATCCTCTTTCCAAAAAAAAACTAAACTCCTTATTACTACATTATCGAAAACAATGTGAAATCAATGTCGCACTCTCATCCACTTCCACTTGCCGTCGGGACCAAGCACTTTAAACCTAGGACGACCGGCCCATGTCACCGGTAACCTCCGTGGCTGCTCCAGTGACAGACAATGCTGATTCTATGTCCTCTGCCAGAATAATTCTATAGTTAGTTAACACCTCATGTATCAGCTGAAACGGTACATGGGGAATAGTCTCTGAAACCCAGGCCGCTGGTAATGGTGGAGAAGAAAGGGGAGGTGATGCGGGCGGGGAAGAAGTGGTTGAAGATGAAGAGGATGATGATACGGAGGAAGTACACTGCCGGTGACTGTACATCGGAACAACCTCATTGAACTCCAATGCTGCTGCGTCATCTTCTGGATCAGCTAGTAGCTCATCCTCGTTCTCGGTTGGGACAGGGGATACTGCTTCTGAATATGGAAACAACAGGGAAGAATCTGACAAACCAACAGGTGTGAATACGTTGACCGCAGAACAAGAAGAGGAAAATTCTGAAATATCTAATTCTGGAATACTTTGACCAATCTCCGACACTACTTCAAGCAACAGTGTCAACAGTGCATACGGTAAGTTGCTTAAATGTCCATTCAAATGGAAAATATTATATAACACAGCATCGGAATAAGAGAGTGAATCACGATAAAATGGATGGAATTGAAAGTGGAATGCTGGAGCTGAAACCAAATTTTCCAACACAGAGTGATCATGTATATGCCACAATATATGAGACTTAAGCGTTGTATCAGCTAGCCGACAAGGGTCGAAGAGTAACACGGATGAGTCGGACCAGTTCACAAGAGCAACCACCACCCCACCCATAATTTCAATAGGAATCGCCCACTGCGCTTCAGCAGATATACAGCACAAATCACCGCTCCTTCACTGACATGTTCCAATGTCGCACCTTCAAACTACGGAACAACATACCATCCTCCCTATTTTTCACATTACGGGAATGTACTTTGGAGATGGATAAAAACCGATCAAGTAGACCAAGACGAGGCACCATACTGCTATGAGAATCAAAGCCCTACTGAAGCAATAGAAAGACAACTAGATGGGCTTAAACAAAAATATTCAAGAAACGATATTGTAGAAAGATAAGATTATCATTATCAGGAATGCGCTTAAAAGCGACCCTACAATAAACAGATGACAAAAATATCCTGAAAGAAAAGGTTCGAACGTCTTATGTCTTATACAATGCAGCAATGATAGAAGGAGCAAGAAGCCAGTGAATCACCCTGTCACGGCTTCTAACGGGAAACGTAATAACTAGTTGAATAAAGTGCTCCCCCCACATCTTGCGCCGTCTAAGACTAGTATAGGCAACCCGTGCTTCACTCCACTTCTACAATTTGCGTTCGCCTGCTCTTCTGAGCTAGATTCCTCCTCCTCTTCCACCACACATGGGGGCAAAAACTTAATGTCTTCAACATGACCAGTCACTAAATTTATTTTCCCCTACTTTAACCTTCACTACTGAAGGACTCAACATATCAACTACCTCCCAGGGGCCTGGGAACTTTGGGGCGAGTTTCGCGGCAAACTGGTCTACTCCCGAAGATAAATAATGTTCTCTCTTATATATCAACTGTCCTGGGGATAACTTAACATCTCGCCTCCGAAGATTTTAATAACGGCTAGCATCCCTATATGCTTTATCCAAATTATCCACTACAATTTTCCTGGTTTGAATTATTACCTTAATATTTTCCTGTATTGTGGCCTCACTACTTTCAAAACTCTGCGTACATGAATCGTCCTGAGACTCGAATGCGGACTCACCCGGAGTTCTCAATTCTCTACCAGAGTTGAGATAAGCTGGAGTATATTGGGTGCCTTGATGAATAGTTTTATTCATCGCAAAACAAAATTCTCTTAAAATTGGTCCCAATGCGAGTGGTTCTCTCCTACAAAGATTTGTATCATAGTTTTGAGTGCACGGTTCACTCTTTCAGTAGCATTAAAACTAGGAGAATATGGTGGGAGGGGGTGAAAATAGTATATTTCGCACCTAGGGTCGAAAATGTACGTTTTCCGGCTCGAAATCGCGGTTTTCAAGTTCGAGACAAAGTCGAGAACTTGAAGTGTTTGAGAGCCGGAAAAACATTTTTGCCCGTGTTGCGAACGCTATTTTTTGCCACACCAAAAAAGAACTTCCCAATATAAAAGAAATTGAAAAATAAATAAAATTCAAACAGCCTATTTTGATAGTTTGAATCCTGGTTATGACAACTTTTACTGTCAATTAATTTCAATATTACTTATTAATAATTTACAATAGTGACCATATTTTTATACCATTGACATTTCGAATAATTGTTTGAATTTTCATAGCTCGCGCTTTGCGCCCGGTGCAATATCTCATGGATAGATGGATGAATAGAATTTTCATTACTATTTTGAAATAATGTGATGAAAAATTAATATAATTGCATATTTCACAGTTTTGTCTCAAAATATATCCAAAAAATTGATTGAAATTTAAATTACGGTAACTAATATAAAAAAATAGCTAATAAAAGTCGAAATTCATCAACAAAAAAAAAGTCATTGACCGAGATTCGAACCTAGATCATGTTTGTTATTCACTGAGCTTTGAGTTCTGATGTATTACGCCTTTACACTCTCGGCCATTGAGTTTTGTTGAATGTATGGGCCTGACTGATAACACTTAGCATACACGTAATACTAGACTTCTAAAAAAGTTTACTTCACTCCTAAAAAACGTGGGCCTACAACAGACTTTGGCTCATGAGTTATATTATTAAAATTAATATTATTATCTGTCTCACAATAAAATTTTCACTCTGAATTAAGTCAGGTAACATATGTAGGCTACTATAATATAGTGTATAGTGGCAAATTTGAAGCCGGCATTTTCACAACAAAATATTGCTCTGAAAATAGTTAAATCATAGAGAAAACATTCGTAGATTCAATCTTGAGTGGGCCTAATGTTTTCTCTATATGGTTTAATATTGAAGAAAAATTATCTAAAAGTTTTAATAATGAATTACGGAAAAATTACTAGGAATTTTTCAGTCAAGGCTGAGTTTCACCAGTAGGCTTACCTTAAACTTCAGATCTTTGCTTATTTTCTTATTATTATCGTTGATTGTATTGCATTAAGAAGTGGAATTCGATAATAAAAAAGAAAAGAAATATTACTCTACCACACTTTTAAATATTGATACAATTATTGTACTTTGACTTCAAATTCGATTCTTCACTTTTGAATACTTGCGATACGTACCTTTCTGACAATGGACAATGCAGCAAACATTATATTATTGAGGCTATGGAGATATCATCATATTCTATTGATAATATAAAAAACACAAGAATAAATATCAAATTTTGAAACAGTAATTTATAAAATATATTATAGACATAATACCGCGATTCACGATACATAATTATATAGATTATTACAGTCGTAATGAGATTATCTCTCTATGATTTTTGTGAGATCGGACACGATCAGCTGTTATTCAAGGTCATTTTACAGCCCTAGGGCCGTAAAGTTTTACCGGTCTGGTCGGAAAACAATCACTTTCGGCCTCCATATGACGCACGTAAACCAGCTCATTACATCCAAGTGTGGCGAAAACACATTCATGCCATTATCCTCACAGTACGAGCGAAAACACTCACTAGTGTATTGGGTTCCATTGTCACGAATGAGCATCCTAGGTGCCCCATACCATGTGACAATCAGTTCACGGAAAGCTTTCGTGACTCCTGCGCTATCTGCCTTAGATAGGGCAGCCACTTCCGTCCACTTAGTGAATTGATCTTGGAACACGACTATGTAACGGTGTCCTAACTTGGAACGGGGTAACGGGCCGACTAAGTCAGTACTGACAGTCTCCCAAGGGTAAAACAATTTACGGGGATTTTTCTTGCGACCATATGGGGTCCTCTGCTCTACCTTAATTTTAATAGTCATCACACCTCCGAACATAGGTGTTCGCAACATCATTTAACAATCCAGGCCAATAATATAGGCACGCTATCTTGTCATATGTACGATACATGCCAAAGTGACCCGCTGTTGGAGCATTATGATTTCGTTGTGAAATTTCAGAGCAACAGCTCACTGGGACACAAAGCTTCCACCCCTCAGCACTCTGCTCTTCTTGGAGCCGCCTCCTATGCCAAATATGTCTATACAACAACCCATCTCTAACTGTATAGTCAGGGGATTCCTCGGGATTTGCAATTAGTAATGATTTAATTTTCTCTACCCAGCTATCGTCGTTCTCTCGGCTAATAGCGATAGGGGCCACCCCACCCTCGGAGTTCGTTTCTTCCGAAGCGAGCTCCTCCCGTGTGTGAGAGTACATCTGGAACTATGTTGAATTTCCCTTTCCCATATTTGATTTTCAAATTATATTGTTGCATTCCCATTACCCATTGCGCTAAATGACCAGTGGGATGGGGAATGGCATGCAACCACTTCAAGGACTGATGGTCGGTAATCACAGTTATTTTGTAATCTTCCACATATGGCTTAAATTTCCTCAGGGCATATATCACAGCGAGACACTCTTTCTCGGTTGTGGTATATCGGACCTCGAGACCGCTTAAACCCTCACTTGCATAAGCAATAACTTTCTCCTCTCCATTAATCTCCTGAGTCAAGACAGCTCCCAACCCTTCCTCGGAGGCATCGGTCTGAATCACGAAGGGCAACTGGAAATGGGGATAGGTTAATACTGGGGCACAGGTTGGAGCATCTTCGATGTTCTGAAATGCCGTTTCTTCTTCTTCTCCCTCCTGCCAATTCACCTTCAACTTTAACAAACGATGTAACGGATTTGCTAGCTCTGGAAAATTAGGGATAAACCTTAGTTACCAGGAGGCTAACCCTAGAAAGCTCCTAAGAGACTTTACGCTGTGGGGTAGGGAAATCTCTAACAGCCCTTATCATTTCTGGGTCGGTCAGGAGGCCTTGCTCTGTCATAATGTGACCTAAGTATTTCAGCTCAGATTTCAGAGAATTGCACTTATCTTTATCTATAATCAGACCTGCCTCTCTCAACCTCTGGAGAACCTCTGCGAGATGTTCTCTATGGGATTCAAGAGTCTCCCCTAATACTAACACATCGTCTAAGTACGCGAACGCATACAGTTTGAGTTTAGGCCCTATCACCTGATCTAGCAAACGTTGAAAGGTGGCTCCAGCTGAGTGTAAGCCGAAAGGCATCACTTTAAATTGAAATAGGCCTCTGCCCGGTACTATGAAAGCAGTCAATTCTTTACTTTCCCCATTCTAAAATCCTTCCTGCTCACAGGTACAGCTTGAGAACGTCCTTGTCGAGGTCACAAACTGCGACGCTTCCTGCTCTCAGGTACAGCTTGAAAATGTCCTTGTCGAAGTCACAGACTGCGACGCTTCCTGCTCTCAGGTACAGCTTGAGAACGTCCTTGACGAAGTCACAAACTGCGACGCTTCCTGCTCTCAGGTACAGCTTGAAAATGTCCTTGTCGAAGTCACAGACTGCAACGCTTCCTGCTCTCAGGTACAGCTTGAGAACGTCCTTGTCGAAGTCACAAACTGCGACGCTTCCTGCTCTCAGGTACATCTTGAAAATGTCCTTGTCGAAGTCACAGACTGCGACGCTTCTAGCTCTCAGGTGCAGCTTGAGAATTTCCTTGTCGAAGTCCCAGACTGTGATGTCCTTTCTCTTTCTTCCTCTTCACTCTCCCTATTCTGAAATTCTTCTAGCTCTCAGGTACAGCTTGAGGACTCCCTTGCCGAAGTTCCTAGACTGCGGCATCCTTCCCCTTTCTTTCTCTTGATTTTTTCTACCCTGTTTAGTACGAGATCGCATACAGTTTGAGTTTAGGCCCTATCACCTGATCTAGCAAACGTTGAAAGGTGGCTCCAGCTGAGTGTAAGCCGAAAGGCATCACTTTAAATTGAAATAGGCCTCTGCCCGGTACTATGAAAGCAGTCAATTCTTTACTTTCCGCATTCTAAAATCCTTCCTGCTCACAGGTACAGCTTGAGAACATCCTTGTCGAAGTCACAAACTGCGAAGCTTCCTGCTCTCAGGTACAGCTTGAGAACGTCCTTGTCGAAGTCACAAACTGCAACGCTTCCTGCTCTCAGGTACAGCTTGAGAACGTCCTTGTCGAAGTCACAAACTGCGACGCTTCCTGCTCTCAGGTACATCTTGAAAATGTCCTTGTCGAAGTCACAGACTGCGACGCTTCTAGCTCTCAGGTGCAGCTTGAGAATTTCCTTGTCGAAGTCCCAGACTGTGATGTCCTTTCTCTTTCTTCCTCTTAACTCTCCCTATTCTGAAATTCTTCTAGCTCTCAGGTACAGCTTGAGGACTCCCTTGCCGAAGTTCCTAGACTGCGGCATCCTTCCCCTTTCTTTCTCTTGATTTTTTCTACCCTGTTTAGTACGAGATCTCAGTTCCAGACTAGAGATCGTTCCCGTCGCGGTCCTCAGACCAGCGTGAGGTGTAGGAAACCTTGTGTAGAGCAGAATCTCAGTCACAGATTGGAGATCGACCCAGTCGCGGTCCTCAGACCAGCGAGAAGCTTAGAATCCTTCTAAACGCTCTCCTATCCTCTCATAATAGTCAATTTACTGACTATTAATTTAAAAGCGTTTCGGACGATTGAGAGTGATTCCCATACCCTTAAGGGCAGTCACAGATTGGCCCTTAATAACTGGCGCGCAGTCACAAGATTAGCGTGGAAATCCTGTTTAGCAGTTTCAGAATTGCTGAGAATCCTTTCACAGCTGCAGGCTCGCGATTCAGAAATCGAACACCTGAAACCTTATCCTCTAAACTTTAAGTACCAAGATTAGGCTGTTAGGCTGTAAAAATTGTACATAACAGTCTCAAAAACAAATATTAACTATCTAATATACGTTAACTACTTAACAATATACGATAATAACAAAATATTTTTTATCTCAGAATTATATCTAACTATATTTAATATTTTTCATCTCAGGGTGACTCATAATAATATGTAGGTCACTAACTGAAGCGTAACTGAAGATAAGTTTTTGTGTCATTCAGTTTTGTTCAAGTCAAAGAAGCGTAACAGAACATATGCTTTTGTGTCATTTATTTCATCACTCGATTGTAGATACGATATCCACTTATCTTTCCAATGGCTAATGCAATGAGATAACAATGTGTGTCACTTAATAGACCACGAAAAGTTATTTAGATAGGTCAGATAAGCTAAAAAACGGAATTTTGTAGATACGCTACTATGACTCTAAACCCTCGAATTATGGTAAAATATTTCAATACGTGATAGTAGAGGTAAAAATAAGAAAAAATGTTCATATAAACATATATCCATAGACGTTTCATTAGCGAGCTATACAGGGTAAAAGATTTCGCCCGGAATTCAGTTCCTCTGGTGAAAAACACCGATGCTGAATTGTTTGGGGACAAGTTTTTGAAAAACTTATGCTGGATTCGTATGGAAAAATATCTGAAAAATTGAATAAAACTAGTCTGGAAACTGTAGTGTGAGTAGTTTTTGAGAAAAAAGTTGAAATATGCAAAAAATCTAAGTAGAAAAACAAAAACTTCTACGCATCAAGCACAATAACTTTTTTTAATGACCAGTGAACAAATAATTTTTCGCAATAAAAATTGTAGAGAATTCAATTCTGAAAAGAATCATGTAAGCTGTGTAAACTATATTCGAATAAAATTTGAATAAAATGTATTCTTATGTAGTACATTACACCACAAAAAAGTTTTATGAGGAGAGAACGAATAACTTATAGATTGTAGCTGATTGCAAATAAAACATGGATTTTGATAATAGCTGTTCCAAAACAGCTGATTTATTATCTTTCAAATAAGAAAATATTTAAAAGAAATTATCAGCTGAAAATTATTTTCAGAAATATTTTAGTTCACTGTTGAACAAAAAAAAAAAAACAAACTGTAAGTTAGGCCTACTGTAACCACGCTGTGTTTTTTGTTTAATCCATTAACCAGTTATTTGTAGCCATTCCACTCTGCTTTTGTGTTAAGTGCTCACTTTTAAAGAATGGCAGGTAATCTTAGACATCTATCATACTCCGAATTAGCTGACATGCATTCAATGTATGGAATTGGACACTACTGTAATAGTACTGAAGCAAGACGTTTGTATCAAGAGAACTTTCCTAACCGAGTATGTCCAAGTTCAAGGTTTTTTGCCACTGTTCATCAACGTCTGTCTGAAACAGATTCTTCGATATCCAAAGAGCACATATATGCAGGCAGACCCCGATCTACTATGACTGTTGAGTTAGAAGAATAAGGTTCTTGATGAAATTTATGAACATCCAGAGAAGAGCACAAGAGAATTGTCAGTGCAGTTTAACTTCAATCAATCTATTATTTGGAGGATACTAAAATAGCAACAATTACATCCATACCACCTCCAGAAAGTTCATACTCTATTGCAACGAGACTGTATTCCCTGTGCTGGTATTTGCCGATGGTTTTTAGTAAAACTTGTTTACCCAAACTTCTTAACAACCATTTTTAGCCCAGTCAATAAAGGTTTTTTCGATCCGAAAATTAAATAAAAGCTGAATCTTCTACCATTGATAGAACCCTCCCAGAGGGTCATTCTCCCAAAAGTCCCAAGAATCCCCTTGGAGCTTTCCCCCCTAGCCCCCCTCAAAGTTGAAAAATGCAGGTAATCACGGAAAATCAATTATATCTGTACCCATTGATCGGAAACAGTTCTATTATATGCCATTCGATTCGTTATATCATGGACTACAATATTAGTCATATTCATTTTTTCAATAAAATTAACAGTTTTCTTGATAAAATAATATATGTAAAAATTTAGGGGTTCGCGATTTGATTTTTTTGTTTTCTTCGATTAACTTCAAAGCAAGTAGTTTTAAAGGAAAATGAGCCAAATAATTAATGTAGCCACTCTCATTGCAAATCCTTTGATGTATATTGTTATGTATTTGCGATTCGATTTGACGCCGTGGAAGGGGAAACAGTCGACGCGGAACGGCGCGGCTGACTCGCTTAGCCATAGTAAACAGCAAACTGGAAATCAATTATCTCTGTAACCATCAATCGGAAAAAAATCTATTATATGTCATTTGATTCGTCAAATTAAGGACTACAATATTAGTCGGATTCATTTTCTCAATAAATCGAACAGTTTCCTTGATAAAATAATATATGTAAAAATTTAGGGGTTTTTCGATTTGATTTTTTTGTTTTCTCCGTTTAACTTCGAAGCAAGTAATTTTAAAGAACAATGTGACGAATAATTAATGTAGCCACATTCATTGCGAATCCATTGATGTATATTGTTATGTATTTGCGATTCAAGTTGACGCTGTGGAAGGGGAAACAGCCGACGCGGCTGACTCCCTTCACCATAGTAAACAGTATAATACTGCTGTCTACATTGCATCTCATTTACACTATGGCGCTCGAAACAATTAATTTTGTCTATTGTTTTGTCATGCGCTGTATATAGATTTTCACTTTTCAATACTCTAAAAAAATATTACAATTTTCTTGATTTAACCATGCTCATGATAAAAATCAGGATTTCGTTGTTAGCTCACAGAATTTATTATATTAATTTGAAGTGTGCCTTCTCCATACCAGTCAGAGGTAACACAATTTGATAACTCTAGTTTCAGATATTGATGTTTTTCAACGAAGTTTCATGATATTATATTATGTGTCCGATTCCTTCAACTTATCCTTATTATGTGAAAAATGAAGATTCAAAATTTCTTTTCATAGCTTTTCTTGTGTTTTATCTTGTTTCATCACTCTTTATAATTTAAACACTTAATAATGGAATGAATATCATCAGATCACGTGAACAAAAAAAAAAATAAAAGGGTGGGCCTACCTGAGATACTATATGATAACACTACTCCTAATAAGTTGTAAATTTTCAAGCTGAAAGTAGATTAATTTGTTGCCCATTCGGTTCAAATATTAACAAATGTTACTAAATATTACCGTTAATTTATATTATTTATAAAGCTTATAAAATGTAAACCAACATTTTAAATTTTCTCTACCTACTGGAGCAAAACATCGATAGAAAATAAGAAGAGCCCATTATAAGCACAATATACTTGTGTACTAGAATTCACTTGAACTAACTCATCACTTCAACCCTTCAATGATCACAATGAACTAGAATGGTATAAAAACCATGAAATTGATAATCAGGTACATTTTTCAAATAGCTTCACCCAACTAAATCTGTGAATGCTAAGTCATAAGAAATCATGTTCAATTGATTTAATTTGGATGCTTCAAATAGAAAATGATTTATTCTTTTGGTGCCCTAATCGAGATCAATTTCAATCAAAATTAATCGACATAAGGAAAGCTTCTGCCAACCTTGTGTAATGAATGACAAGATGCGAGTGGAGGTGAAAAATCGATATGTTAACAAAAATAATAGAAGATGATGAATCATCTTTCAATTATCTTATACAGTAGGGTACTTTGTGGTTAAATGTGAAACACTTTCATGATTTTCCTACCTTTTATGCATGCTTACTCTTCCTTAATTTGTATGTTTGCATGCTTTCATCTTTAGAATCTACTGAATTTTCATATTGGACTGTCTAAATAATGTAGATTCAACTAGTAAGAACGGAAGATAAGCCACTTTACAGAGAGAATCATAGAAAGTTTCAACTCAATAAGCCCAATATATTAATTTTTTATGCCTCAGCCGTCATATATATTTGGCTAAACTGAAGGTATATTATCAACCTGGCTTGGAGAATATCAACTACTGTAGAGAAACAGCAAACACTGCACGCTATGAATTTTCAGGAAATTGCCACTGTTAACACTATTGTAGACTAATCTATGATTTATCTCAGTTTTTGACATTCATAACTTATGATAAATTTTAGCATAGAATTATGATCATACACACATATTTTAAATATGTATTATATCATGTAATAGTATGAATATTTTATCGGTTGCAAACAATATCTTTGTCTGTCATAGAATGCATGATTTAGCACATAATTATATAACAACAAAATGATTTTAGTGAATTTAGAGAATTGAAATGTGAAAAATTAGTTTCATCGCATGTCAAAACAATAGACAAAATTGATTGTTTCGAGCGCCATAGTGTGAATAAGATGCAACTTGGAAAGCAGTAGTCCTACTACTGTATTTTACTGTTTACTATGGTGAAGAGAGTCAGCCACGCCGTACCGCGTCGACTGTTTCCCCTTCCACAGCGTCAACACGAATCGCAAATAAATAACAATATATTAAATGGATTGGCATGAATGTGGCTACATTAATTATTTTTCTAATTTTCTTTAGATTATTTGCTTCGAAGTTAATCGGAGAAAACAAAAATCAATCGAAAAAACCCTAAATTTTTACATATATATTATTTTATCAAGGAAACTATTTGATTTATTGAGATAATGAATACGTCCAATATTTTAGTCCATAATGTAAAGAATCGAATGACATATATAGATTTTTTTTCCGATTAATGGTTACAGAGATAATTGATTTCCAGTTTGCTGTTTACTATGGCTGAGAGAGTCAGCCGCGCCGTTCCGCGTCGACTGTTTCCCCTTCCACAGCGTCAAATCGAATCGCAAATACATAACAATATACATCAATGGATTTGCAATGACAGTGGCTACATTAATTATTTGGCTCATTTTCCTTTAAAACTACTTGTTTCGAAGTTAATCGAAGAAAACAAAAAAATCAAATCACAAACATCCTAATTTTTTACATATATATTATTTTATCAAGAAAACTGTTGATTTTATTGGAAAAATGAATATAATTAATATTGTAGTCCATAATGTAACGAATCGAATGGCATAGAATAGAACTATTTCCGATCAATGGGTACAGAGATAATTGATTTCCCTGTTTACCTGCATTTTTCAAGTTTTAGGGGGTTGGGGCGGAAAGCTCCAAGGGGATTTCTTGGGACTTTTGGGAGAATGACCCTCTGGTGGGTTCTATCGATGGTGGGAAATTCAGCTTTTATTTAATTTTCGGATCGAAACTGCTTTTTTGGACCTTCATTGACTGGGCTATTTATTTACCGACGAGGCACACTCTCCAAGACAGCTATCGTTAACGTCCACAACCAACATATTTGGGCAGCTGAGAATCCTATTCCATCAATCCTAATCTTCCACAACATCAGTTTTCAGTATACATTTGGCAGGAATCATAGGATATCATCTAAGTCTGTTCGAGCTTCCTCCCAGGCTTAATGGCATATCTACTAGTTTTTTGGTATAAGTTTAATGTCATTTAGATATGCTACTCTCATATAAAAAAACTTTTCATAAAAACCGAATACTCTATTTGCAATCAGCTACAATAATTTATGAGTTATTGGTTCTCTCCTCATAAAACACCAAATTTTTGTGGTGTAATGTACTACATACGAATACATTTTATTCAACTTTTATTTGAATTTAGTTTACACAGCTTACATGATTCTTTCCAGAATTAAATTCTCTACAATTTTTATCGCGGAAAATTATTTGTTTACTGGTCATTAAAGAAAGTTATTGGGCATAAAACGAAGAAGACTGTGTTTTGCTACTTAGATTTTTTGCATATTTCAACTTTTTTCTCAAAAACTACTCACACTACAGCTTCCAGACTAGTTTTATTCAATTTTTCCATATGAATCCAGCATAAGTTCTTCAAAAACTAGTCCCCAAACAATTCAGCATCGGTGTATTTCACCAGAGGAACTGAATTGCGGGCGAAATCTTTCACCCTGTTTATATGAACATTTTTTCTTATTTTTACCTCTACTATCACGTATCAAAATATTTTACCATATTATGAATCACCCTGTACAATATTAACAAATAATATTGTATTTATTACTATTAACAATGATAACAAAATTATACTTACCTACTAAGATATAGCTAATGATGATTCTCAAAATTTTCTATTAGTCTATTTAAACTATGAATAAAGCTAAGTAAAAATTCTATACAAATTTCACTGAATTTAAGGTAGAAGCTGTTTGAGACGTAACGAATATCACTATCAATATTATGATAATGGAAGAACATTGCTTTTGTTAACATTCAATTCAAAAATGCAATGCAATTTAAAAGAAGTAATAATAATAATAATGTAGGTAGGTAGATAGGATATAGAAAAGGAACTAAAGAGACAAACTGCTAATAAGCTTGTAGGCTGCGCTACTATCGGATTATGTAGTTACACATCAATGAATTAAATGAATGAATTAAATGAATTGAATGAATTGAATGAATTAAATGAATTTATTTCCTTCTTGAGAGACATAGTAAAAACACAAACAGAATCTTGGAAATTAACTGACACGTTATCCAGTTATTGTGATCAGTGTGTAATACATAATATCGTCCCCGTTCTGGCAAAACTCACTAACTACAAAATGCTCATTTTCAGTAATGTATTTCGATAGGTTCAAAAATGTAGTTCTTTGAGTAGGCAGAACTCACCAAGTCATATGTTTTATTACTATTTCTATTTTTCCACTTTATTAGATCTCACTAGTTGCTAGATACATTTTTCTTGTCTGGCAAAATCACCAAAGTCCTTTAGTTTTCAAGGAATTGCCTAGCAATTTTCACTTACCATTTTTAATGAGTTTTCATCCTCATGAATACAGAGCTTCATCAAGCACTATACATAAATTCACTATTCATCACTTCACTAAACATATTACGTGACTTTTGCTTCCCACAAACTAATTATTAATGGATAGTGATAACATTATTTAGGAAATGGTGAGCAATATTTGCTGTTTGGTAGTCAGGCAAAACTCACCAAGTGTTATGTGCTTATAACTCGAAACTGTAATTTTTGACTTGGTGAGTTTTGCCAGAATGGGTACGATATTAAATTCATAAAACAACAATAGTTTGAGTCTAGTCTAGCATAATAAACTTGAATAGTCGTCAGTACTACCTGCAGCGTGTAAACATCTTGTCTAATACACCATGGATAATATGATCATTATTAGGATTTGCAATATTATAATCAGTTAATATCAACAAAGTAAACAAAGTAGTAATATATAAACATAAGATAATAGAACAAATAGGCATATAAACGGATAAGTTATCTCAATACAGTTCTCAAGGTCGATGTATCATTGAATTCAAATAGCCATGTATGAGTTTTTTACAATATTTAGTGTAAGAAGCACATATTTTAATATTAAGTGGTAATTTATCAAATAAATAGGGCCCTATAAACAAACAAGAATTTCTAAAAATACATTTTTTAACTTTAGGGGTACGGTACAGAATCCTATCATTACTTCTCATATTGTAATACAGGTTTTCAATTCCACAATTTCCACTTATTAAATAAAACATTTTTAGAACCTTAAAAATATAAAGATTTTGAATAAGCATGATTTTCAAATTGCAATATAAGGGAAAGAGCTTTCTCTTTTTCTTTTATGTAATATTAATCTAATAATATGATTTTGTGATATTCGCAATCTATTTATGAAAGTTTTGAATGTTCCACCCCAACATATCAAACCGTACTGGAGCCGAGAATGAATCAAAGCATAATATAATGATTTCATCAGAGTTTGATCACATAAATTTCTGAGATAATAGAATTTCCTTATTGATCTTCTAATGTCACCATGTAAAATCTGAATGTGTTTTTTCCAAGACATTTTTTCATCAAATGTTAGTCCTAAATATTTAAAAGAGTCAACTCTTTCAATTTCTTCGCAGCTGCAGTCTTCTCGAGTACACCCTTGAGAATGATATAGGAGGATTGGGGCGGAAAAGTCTACAGCTCTATAGTCGAAGTTTATGTATTTTGTCTTAGATACGTTAACTATCATTTTTTTTTACTGCACCATTCTCTCAGGATACTCAAATCAGCTATTATATTATTTTTTATAACTTCTTTGCTTTTATGGGAGTACAAGAAAGCAATGTCATCTGCAAAGGCTTGAATTATTCCATTGAACTTTATATTTAAGAGATCATTAATAAAGATAATGAATAAAATAGCTGAGGAAACGGAGCCCTGGGGGACGCCGACGGTGACGGGAAGGGGGCTACTGAGGCAGCCCTCAGCGCCAACCCTCACCTGCTGTTCCCTGTTACTCAGAAAACTGCGGAACCACCGCAGCGCCACTCCCCTGACTCCGGCCGCCTCAAGCTTTAAAAATAGAATTTCATGATTAATTAAATCAAATGCTTTTGTGAAATCTATATAGAGACCGGTTGTTTTATTGCTATTATTCAAACTATTGTAAACTAGATTTGAGAAATTTAAAAGGGCATCTTCAGTCGATTTTCCTTTTTGGAAGCCGAACTGCTTTTGGGAGAAAAATTATTTTTATTTAGGTAAGTTACTAATCTATTTATCATAAGCTTTTCTAGGATTTTTGAGAAAACGGAAAGCAAGCTAATAGGTCTGATGTTATTTAATTTTATTGAATTTTTCTTTTTGAAAATTGGTATTACGACACTCATCTTTAACATTTCTGGGAAAACTCCTTTACTGAAGCTTAAGTTAAAAATATGGGTCAGTACGGGTGCAATATATAAGGCAATTCTTTTTATTAGTAGAACATTAAATTTATCAAAGCCGGATGATTTCTTATTTTTAAGATTAGAGATAACTTTTAAGATTTCATTATCTGTAGTTGGTTCTATGAAAAAGGAACGGCACTGATGATAAAGACCAAGGCAGACAGAAGAAGGTGTATTGCAATCGGGCTGAACAACATTGATTAGATAACGATTAACTTTGTTGGCTACATTTTGGGGGTCGCACTCAATAGTACCGTCCTCCAATTCCACCTTATCAAAAATTTGATTACGGCTTTCACCAGTTAAGCTGTTGATTACTCTCCACTGTCTGGCCGGATCTCCATCAGCAATACGAATACAATTTGAATAGAAGTTTCTCTTTGTAGAATCAATTTCATTTTTTAGATTGTCATAATAAGTATTATAATGGTCTCTTAGGGTGTATCATAAGGTCTTTTTTTTAATAATTTGTATAATTTCCTTCTCCTTTCTATTTTACGTAAAAGGTCTGTGGTAATCCACGGACTTATGATCTTAGCTTTTGTAAGTCTATTATTAGAATTTATAGTTTTAGAGCATTTATTAACTAGGTCCGTTAGAATAGAATGAAATCTCTCATAACTTAAATTTACATCTTCTATCTGATACACATCATTCCAATCAAGTAATTGAAGACATTCACAAACTTTATCAATATCGGTTATTGATTGCTTAGTAACAGATAACGATGAATTATCTTCAAGATTAATACGGTTTTCATCAAATTTTAGCCCTAGCAGACAATGGTCAGTGATGTTCAGATCAAAGATAGCATGCTTAAAACTATTTATTTGTCTATGTTTGATGAAAATATGGTCAATAAGGGTTTTAGTTCTTGAGGTAATTCTAGTTGCTTTATCGACAATAGATGAGAAGCCATTATTTTCCATTAAACTTAGATAGATTGTTGAATTTTCTTTACCATTTAATAAGTCAATATTAATATCTCCTACTATAATTGCATTTGAAGTTAAATAATGCATACTTTGCTCTAGTTCAGTTATAAAGCTTTTTTCTGTAAATTCTTGCAGTCTATAAACACAAAGTAATTTGAAATAATGTTTATTAATTTTCACATTCAATAGAATAGAATCGGCTGTTTTCATACAATTGAAATCTTGTTCGGTAACACAGACAGAGTTCAGAGCGTAACAAATTATTCCTCCTGATCTATAAGCATCATTACAGCGAGCAAACATTATAATGCGGTATATTGTACATATTTAATTCATCAGAGTTTATCCAAATTTCAACTTTTTTCTCAAAAACTACTCACACTACAGCTTCCAGACTAGTTTTATTCAATTCTTTCATATGAATCCAGCATAAGTTCTTTAAAAACTAGTCCCAAAACAATTCAGCATCGGTGTATTTCACCAGAGGAACTGAATTGCGGGCGAAATCTTTCACCCTGTTTATATGAACATTTTTTCTTATTTTTACCTCTACTATCACGTATCAAAATATTTTACCATAATTATGAATCACCCTGTACAATATTAACAAATAATATTGTATTTATTACTATTAACAATGATAACAAAATTATACTTACCTACTAAGATATAGCTAATGATGATTCTCAAAATTTTCTATTAGTCTATTTAAACTATGAATAAAGCTAAGTAAAAATTCTATACAAATTTCACTGAATTTAAGGTAGAAGCTGTTTGAGACGTAACGAATATCACTATCAATATTATGATAATGGAAGAACATTGCTTTTGCTAACATTCAATTCAAAAATGCAATGCCATTTAAAAGAAGTAATAATAATAATAATGTAGGTAGGTAGATAGGATATAGAAAAGGAACTAGAGAGACAAGCTGCTAATAAGCTTGTAGGCTGCGCTACTATCGGATTATGTAGTTACACATCAATGACGTCATAGTACAACCAGCTGATGGCAGTCCGACTGTTCTTATGACGTCATAAGGACGGTCAGTTTACAGAACGGTCACTTTGCAGGACGGTCAGTTTGCAAGACGGTTAGTTTGTAGGACGGTCAATTTGCAGGTCGGTCAGTTTGTAAGTCGGTCAGATGGTATACACCCGTCTATTGTTTCTGGTATTAACAAAGTGAACAGTATTTCTTAATTGATAACGATGCAGATTCTCCTTAGGGCCGGTTTCCGAGATCGGGATTTAGCTAAGTTCTAGACTTTATACAGCTACAGTCAGAAAATTAACTTTTCGCCACACTGCACAGAAAGCAGCTGTTTTCCAGTCTCTACGTAGATCTGAAAGACAATATTTGCAGACAACTCTCGTCTGACCTCAGAACATCCTTTCCGGCTGCTTTATGGAAATTTTTGAAAATGTGTTCGGACAACTGTGCCATATGGTGAATTGTGTTCAGGAGGGTGAGTTCGGAAATTTCCACCCCACTTTGAGTACCCTACGATGTCTGGTTCTTGAGATATGAGACATCAAAGTTCCCCCCCCTCATAAAACATTCTTATTCAATTTATTATTCTTATATAGCTGATACCAGAGAGTTAGGCGGCTTCGTGGGTCACATGGTGTTACCTACCCACAGCTGATGCAATGCATCTATCTATTGCCAAGCTAGATGATAACTCTACTTGACAACATAAGCTGTTGGAACGCACAAGAGACCCACGAAGCCACCTAACTTTTTGGCGTCAGCTGTACCTGTAGTGTGGCGAAAAATACCGTACGTGACTCTCTCAGAAAGGTGTTTAAGGTATTTGGATAACATATTCCTGGGCTCGGCAAGCCTCGCCCGGGAAACTATCCTCATACCGTAAACGCTAACTTTCTGTGCTTGTAGCGTAATATACTATTCCAAAACGGGGCCTAGTCGCAGTTCTTATAACAGTTGTGGCAGTTTTTATTTTCTCATTTCTATAATTGGAAACGATTTTCCTTGACGGAATCAATAAACATTTCTAAATAATTCAGAATAGCTGAAACTTCACACTATTTTCATTTTATTTTGTGTTTAATTTTCCAGTTTTTTTAAATTCAATTCAAACGTGACTTTGACAATGACTACGACTATGCCCCGTTTCGGAAAGCCAATTTTCTTACTACAGCTGTTTAAAGTCTAGAACTCAGCCAAATCCCGAGCTCGGAAGCCGGCCCATAGTGTATAACAAAACAGAATAATATTCTGTTTCAATATAACATATAATTACATGTACTGATTCATTACTGTCAGAATTTTATTATTAATGAATACAGGCCTACAAAGTTCTAAATAGGGTGATTCCGTGATTATTCGCACGGCTTTTTTTTGTAGTAGTAGAATATTGTTTATGTGCACTGAATTTCCCCATAAAAGAATACCATAAGACAAGAGACTGTGAAAGAAAGAAAAGTATGCTGTCCTTAAATATATTTTTGGAACCGTATTAGCAAGGCTTCTCAGCAGATAGATCATTCTACACAGCTTAGTGCTTACATATTTGACATGAGGCACCCAAGTGAGTTTTGGATCTAAAAGAACATCTTGCTTATGACGCAACACACACTGATCATTAGTCATTGCAATTAGACTTGTCTTCAAAGGCAACTATGTGAAGTATTGTGACTAAACGTTACTAGTCTTGACTAATCGGTGTGTAACTAGCCTTAGATTAGTTACAATCTCATCTTCTCTATCGATTATGTCTACATTGTGTTTATTTTCTCACATCCACAGTTGAAGTTCTACAGAATCGTGAACCATCTGCTAGGAGTGAAAGAGATAATGGGCATAAAATACCATGAGGGTGTACAGGTGATAACTCGTCATTATCTGGGAGACCAGAAAACTGCCGAAATCAAAGAGGTGAAGTACATGATGATGGAACAAGACAACCGTAAATACATCAGATATTGTGAGTAATCATGAGATCACTTCACTTATATTGGGCTACTTAATTCAAAATATCGGAGGACCGAGGAGTACAAATTCTCTCTGGAGTACAAAAGCATACAAATTTTATAACGAAAGACGAAATTATAATATTTTTATAGTTTATAGAACTAGGAGTTCTGTGAACATTAGACCTCGCGCTCAGTTAATTACATTAATCTGTTGTTATGTTTTCTTGAAAAAATAATAAATAATTAGAGCAGCTATAGAGTAAAAATTTAGTCCAACATTCACAATTACATGATGAAGTTTTCACTTGAGAAAATTACTTCTAATTCCACTATCCGAAAAAGGACTGTTATTCATACACCATGAATGCTAATGGTCGTTGCTAATACTTTGTCTCCACACTTTGAATTTCAACTAAATTTCAACACCTCATAAGGGGGTGACTTGGGGGTTGTAACTCGAATATTTGAAATATTAACACCCATTGTGTGGTACATCATTTTCAAAGCCTGTCTGGAACAAGAAATGTTTTATGATTATGGATACAAAATGGCGGCTGATTGAAGTTTTAGTTTTTGAAGAAATAATTGTTATAGTTCAATCAGCCGCCATTTTCGATAAAAGTATCATAGAACATTCTTATTAATGTCATCCTTCTTGTTTCACACAGGCCTTGAAAATGATGTACCACACAATAGGTGTTAATATTCAAATTATTTGAGTTACAACCCCTCATTTCTTCAAAAACTAAAATTTCAATCAGCCGCCATTTTGGATACAGATCTCATGGAACATTTTAATCGAATCCATTTTTCATGTTTTAAAAAGGTCTTTCAAATGGTGCATCATACAATGGGTGTTAATATTTAAAATATTCGAGCTACAACCCCTGAGTCATGCACCCCCTTATGAGAGGTTAAAATTCAGTTGTACGTCAAAAGGTAGAGTTTTTAACCAATAACTTAACCTGGAACTTACAATATTTTTTCTACAACAGTCTTCAACTTATTGAAGGGTTCCCATACATATGACTCACTATGTATATGTTTCCAGATTATCCATTTATTCAATTTAATAATAATAAAAATATTTATTTCAATTAAGATGAATGAGAAAAAACAAAAAACAAAGATATAAAATAATATTAATTGAAAAAATATAATTATCATCCAATTTGATTCTCTTTCAGTGGGGAAATTTAAAGAGGCGAGAAAAAGGGATGACATAGAAGTAGTAGCTGAGTAAGTAGTTTTCATTTTAAATAGACCACAAATCTCAATATCAATAGATTATTCCAAAGATAATTTGAATTTGAATTTCCAATTTCAGTAGGTTAGGTATTCAACTTTCAATGTGTGTTCAGATCTATGCGCTCCTGTATTGACTATATCACATGTCAGTAGGATCACTACCTCCGTAGTAAACAAAGCCATAGTGCATTCGTGTGACGTCAGCACAGGTAGGGCTCCTACACCAATAAAAACACTAGCTGATATAGATCAGCTGAAATCAACGAATTTTTATTGGTGTAGGAACCCTACTTGTGCTGACGTCACAAGAATGCATTATGGCTTTGTTTACGGAGGTAGAGATAGGATCTGATCACACTCATTGCAAAATTCTTCTTCTTCTTCTTCTTCTTCTTCTTTCTCCTCCTCCTCCTCCTCCTCCTCCTTTTCCTTCTTCTCCTTCTCCTTCTCCTTCTCCTTCTCCATCTCCATCTCCATCTCCTTCTCCTTCTCCTTCTCCTTCTCCTTCTTCTTATTCATAAACAGCACTATACAAAGCATTTATTTGATTTCTTCTCTCGTACTTTCGGTCTCAAGTACTGTTATTTTTTATTTTCTATTGATCTCCATATTTATTGATGATTGACTTCAACTTTTGTGCTGTACTTGATTATTAGAAGACTATTATTTCAAGTTTGATTTGAGGCTAAGCCTCATGCCAGCATCTCAAAGGATATATATATTGTTTGTATTACTTCTTAAATTGAATCATTGATTGAAGTGGGATTAGTTGTATTATATTTATACATAAATATTCTTCTTCACTGTACTTTTTTCTTCTCCTTATAATAACTAGACTTTTGTTCCTCAAATTTATGTCAGTGGAACTCCATAGAGCTTATTTCAATACAATCATTGTCTCTAATTTTAATGTGCAACTATGGTCGTTATTCGTTCTTTTGCTTCATGATAATAATAGCAAACTATAGTAACCTCTATTTTACATTTCTTCAGTTTATTACTCCAGATCTTATCCACTG
The DNA here is from genome assembly GCF_014356525.2 of Nilaparvata lugens. Taxonomy (NCBI): domain Eukaryota; kingdom Metazoa; phylum Arthropoda; class Insecta; order Hemiptera; family Delphacidae; genus Nilaparvata; species Nilaparvata lugens. The sequence goes on along the minus strand of NC_052512.1, from coordinate 5,492,041 downwards.
TTTTGTTATTATCATGAATTATAATTGTTCCTCATGTTGGGTTCTTGACTAGCACGTTCTTATTCTTTAGTTTGTCAAGAATCTTCTGCTTTGAAGCTAGTAATGGTTGACAAGCTCTTATATCCAGCTTTTATAATCTATATATAAATTACAGTTCAGTTTCTGCTCGAACCTTCTGTCATTATGATTGGCGATTTACTTTTCTCAGTTAATTTTATAATAACGTATGTATGTGTGTGTGCGTGTGTGTATGAGTGGTTTGAATCCTTCGTTTATTACATCAACTATGTATTGATTAGCTCGACTCTTGCTTTCATGTGCCCTGGCTCTTGGTCTTGTCATCATTCTCATGAGTGTAGCTCCAGATGATAGTGCAGCCGCGCCAAGCACAAAGGGCTTCATTGAACAAGCTTTTTTGCCCCACAAGAATTTTTTAAAAATATGTCATGTGAATGCGCAGTCACTGCAGTGTCACATTGATGAATTCCGTGATTTGTTTGGCACACAGATCTGTGATGTGATGTTGGTCTCTGAAACATGGCTGAGGCCTTCGATATCGTCGAACGCTATTCACATTGATAACTTTAGCATATTCAGGAATGATAGGCTTCATAAGAATGGTGGGGGAGTTGCTGTTTTTGCAAAGGAAGATTTGAAAGCCAAAGTTTTATTTCAGTCCGACAATTCCAGACCAAACAGGCCTGAGTTTATGTTTATTGAAATAGTTGCGGCGAATTCCAAAGTGTTGATTGGAGTTTGTTACCGCCCTCCACACATAGGATATATGTGTGAATTCGAGGACGCTCTCCTGCAGTGTATGCCGGCTTACAGTCATGTGATTGTTATGGGTGACTTTAACACAGACTTGCTTGGACGTGACACTTTTGACTTGACACAACTAAAGACAATATTCTTTACTTGCAATATGACAATACTTCCGCTACAGGCTACACACCACACAGCCACTTCCCACACTTTGTTGGATCTTGTCACTGTTTGTGATGCTGATGCTGTGAAGAGTCATGGACAGGTGCCAGTGCCGGGTCTCTCAGCTCATGATCTGGTTTATTGCATTTATGCTGTGAAAGCCCCCAAGTCACAAGCAAGAATCATAAGATACCGTGATTATAAGAATATTAATTACTCGGAATTGTTTGCTGACCTTTTCTCTGTTCCTTGGCATCATGTTGTCATGGCTGCTACTATTGATGAGAAGCTGGAAGTATTCCAACAAATTATGTGCGAGCTGTTCAATAAACATGTGCCGTTGAGGAGCAAAAAGGTAACTAGGAGACCAGCTCCCTGGATAACACCGGACATACGTCAGCTTATGAACGAGCGTGACAAAAAATTCCGCTTGGCTAAGAGATGTGGGTGTCCAATGATGTTTGCAGAGTAAAAAAGGCTTAGGAATCGTTGTAAGCTGAGGATACGAAATTCAAAATTTAATTACTTTCGAGCCCTACTGACAGACAATCGTTCCTCTGCAAGTATCTGGAGAACCGTAAAAAGTATGGGGTTGGGTAAAGAGAAGAAACTGCCTAACATCACTCATAGCCTTGAAGAGCTCAACTCTTTTTTCTGTAATGTCCCAGTCAGTGATGAGGGTGCCCGTGCATATGCCGACACTCTCCAAGTAAACGCTCTTGAGAATGAGTTCGAATTTTCTGAAGTTTCGGAACTTCAAGTTTTCCACTGCCTAAACAGGATCAGAAGCAATGCAGTTGGTGAGGACTCTCTTCCTATAAAGTTCATACGAGATACTCTTCCTGTCACTCTCCCTTATATAACACATTTGTATAACTTTTCACTTCTATCTTCCATTTTTCCAACTCAGCTACTCAGCCGTCTTACCCCTCAATAAAATACCAAATCCCGTCTCACCATCTGACTTCAGGCCCATACATATTCTCTCACCCCTTTCTAAGGGATTAGAGAGGGTAGTGCATCAGCAGGTTAATAATTATCTTACAATGAACAACCCTCTAAGTGATTTTCAATCTGGTTTTAAGAAAGGCCACAGTACCACCACTGCATTGCTTTGTGTGACTGAGGATATTCGTAGAGCGATGGATGGAAGACAGGCTACTCTGCTAGTGCTGATAGATTTCAGTAAAGCTTTCGATTGCGTCTACCACCCTCTCCTGTTGAAAAAACTGAGGAATTTGGGGTTCTCCACTCATGTAGTGGATTGATTCGGTTCCTACCTGAGTAACAGGTGCCAATCTGTTAAGTACAATGGGTTCTCATCTGGCTATCACATTTTAGGAAGGGGCGTTCCCCAGGGGTCTGTACTTGGGCCTCTGTTGTTCAGTATATATATTAATGATGTAACCAATATCTTCAGATTCTGCAAACAGCACCTATATGCCGATGACCTGCAATTGTACATCCACTTTGATTTGAACGACTTTACTGCTACAGTTGACAATATGAATAGTGAACTTGAGACTCTTACGGACTGGACTATGAAACATGGACTTAGAATTAACGAAACGAAATCCAAGGCAATAATTATTGGCTACACTAAACTCATGACTCGCCGAGGTTTCAACTTTGATAATGGACCATACATAAAAATAAACGACACAAATTTGAATTACAGTGACTTTGTTACAAATCTGGGACTGACAATAGACAAAACACTTGACTGGACGACACAAATCAACACCTGTAATAAGGTATTTGCAGGTATCCACTCGCTTAAGAAGGTTAGTGACTTCATTCCACTTCATGTGAAAGTGATGCTGGTTAAGTCATTGATTTTCCCATACTTCTCCTACGGTGACATTGTGATCAATAACATGACTGTGGCCTTGTCTGAGCGACTGCAGAGGGCTCAGAACTATTGCATCCGGTTCATCTTCAATCTAAGAAGAGATGATCATATCACCCCATTTTTCCAGCAACTACATGTGCCAAAGCTCAAGCAAATGAGGGAGTATCACATTCTGATGCTGCTTCATGAACTGTTGCATCTTAAAACCCCAGGTTATTTAGCTCATAAATTTGTTTTTATTGGGGATCGTAGTGTGAGAGGTACCAGGCAGGGCTCCCAACTATTGGTTATTCCAAACCATAGAACATCTATGTATAATAAATCATTCCATGTATCAGCTTGCCGGATCTGGAATCTGTTGCCTCCAACTGTGAAGAGTATTGGCGATCGAGCTCTGTTTGGCGCGGCAGTATTGAATTGGCTGAGATCTGGTGGCGCAGATTAGGCTTGGGTCGGGTTCAGCTTTATTTTTTTGTCTATTTACATTGTATCAATCTACATAAATTTAACTCATTTTTACCTTTTATGCAACTACAGATACAAAATATTTCATCTTATACTCTTTTTATGATAATTATTATACCTTGTAAAATCTTTGTTTTTAGGGTTGTTTTGTGTGCATGTGTGAATGAGTGGCAACTCAAATCAAATCAAATCAAATCAAATTTATTTCCCATTTTAACATAACTTACACATCTTTCAGAGCATGCATTAACTTCTGATTACAAAAAAATCGCTTGAAATAGCTAACATACCCTGAAAAGAAAAATACAAAAGATCTTTACACTGGAAAATAAACCCAAAGGTTACTGAACCTGTTTGGGCAGATAAAAAAGTTGTTACAATAATTGAACAATACAAAAACAAAAGAACAAAGGAAAGAAGTTAAAAAACTGAAACGACAAAAGCAAAGAAAAAAAAAGAAAGAAAACTCCAGCATCAGTTGAACATTACAAAAAGGAAACTAATAACATTGCACAATAGATTACAGTCATATAGTATTACAAGTTCAATAGATTTTTTATGCTTAACAGCCATTAGAAAAACATTATTGTTAGAGTAGATTATAACAATTTTGTACCTTTTAATTTTTGATTAGTGCAGTCATAATGTACCCTGCAGCTCTACTACACAATGTTGTCATAATACTTTGATACATCTTCGTGAATCAGGTGTTTGTGCAATAAACTACAGAAGGATGTCTTCTTCCTACATCCTCTTATATTAACAGGGAGCTTGTTAAAAAATGTTGGTGCCAGGTAAGAGAAGAATTTTTTAAAAATAGATAGGTTTGGTTTAGGGACTTGCACATCTAGCTGATTCCTCCCAACCCTGCGCGTATTAATCAACCGCATTTCTTCACTCCGATCGAAAAAAAGCTTTAGTGTTTTATAGATACTGTATACAAGTTTCTGATTGGCAGTATTCTGAGTTCATTGAAAGCCGGTGCAGAGTGATCATATCTACTTCTATAAGACTCACGAATGATTTCTGTAGGATAATTATTGGTTGTAAAGCTGCCTTATATGCTCCCCCCCAAACTTCCAGGCCATACTCAAAATTCGAGTTAATGAGAGCGAAGTAGATCCTTCTCATCAGTTCCGCATTACAAACAGTCCTAAGATTGATTAGATCTTAATTTCTTCATTTCTGATAAGTTTTCCTATATGATTTTTCTAGTGGAATTTGAAATATTGTTTCCAATTGTATTAATAGATTAAGTTTGAAATTCTCTTTTATTATCTGTAATTGTATTTTGATTAAGAGTTTTATTTACTTATGTTAATCTCATGTAATCTTATTACATAATATGTAATCTTTTTTTCCGTTTTATTATGTGAATTTTTCTTCTATTGTAAAGGGTTGTGTGGTAGAGAGGACCAGGAGTCCTAACTCCGCCCTAATAAAGGCATATAATCAATCAATCAATCAATCTCCTTCTCCTTCTCCATCTTCATCTCCTTCTCCTTCTCCTTCTCCTCTCCTTCTCCTTCTCTTCTCCTTCTCCTTCTCCTTCTCCTTCTCCATCTCCATCTCCATCTCCTTCTCCTTCTCCTTATTCTTCTCCTTCTCCATCTCCATCTCCTTCTCCATCACCATCTCCTTCTCCTTCTCATTCTCCTTCTCCTTCTCCTTCTGAAATTTTCAAGTGGTCCAATAAGCGAGTTATGGGTTATTGAAGTGCTAACTCCGTTTTCTTTCCAGATCATAAACGGTTTCGACTATATTATCAGAACCTCTCTTAAAAATTCAAAAAAATGTATCTTCCCAAACTAAAACATTTTCTTCCCCATATCGTTCATAAATAAAGAAGTAACAGTTTTTGTAAATTCGATAGCTTGTTCACTCTGACTTTAATCGTGAGAAAACGCATATTAGAACAAAGCCAATGATATACTGAATGAATTGAAAAAAACTTTAATGGAAAATTCGAAACCGTTCATGATCTGGGAAGAAAACTGGAGTCTAGCACTTCAACAACCCATAACTTGATTATTAGACCAATTAGGGTCGGTTTCCGAGCTCGGGATTTAGCCAAGTCCTAGACTTTAAACAGCTGGAGTCAGAAAATTAGCTTCACAAAACGGGGCGTAGTCGCAGCTTTTATAACAGTAGTAGTAGTTCTTATTTTTTCATTTCTATAATTGGAAACGTTTTTCCTTGACGAAATTAGACATTCCTAAATAATTCAAAATAGCTGAATCTTTACACTTTTTTTCTCTTTATTTTATTTTGGTTTCAATTTTATAGTTTTTCGAAATTTAATTCAAACGTGACTAAGAGCTTGTTCATATGACAGCGATTTACGCTCGTTTGTCGCTCGATTGGCAAATCACTTGGTTTGCCAGCCTCGTACACATGACAGCGATTCATGAGCGGTTTGCACTCGGTTATGAGAAATACTACGTACAACATCTATGTACTCAATCTTTATCACTATAAATTACTCTTTAACATATATTACTGCTCTGATCGAAACCGCTCAGTTGACTGAAGACATGTGTACGCTCTCACGCCTGCACTAGTATATCGAGCCGCCCGGCGACAACCGAGACTACCGCCGCGATTCGCCGGCGACTACTAAAACCGAGCGATGCATGAGTACGGCAACATGTGTTTCCCTATACCTAGCAATCGCTCGGTTTGTCAACCGAACGTAAATCGCTGTCATGTGAACAGGCTCTATGATAATGACTGGGACTACGCCCCGTTTTGGAAAACCAATTTTCTGACTCCAGCTGTTTAAAGTCTAGGATTTGGCTAAATTCCGAGCTCGGAAACCGGCCCTTGAAAATTTCAGTTGACACTTTTTCTCACTCTTATAATAATCTTAACAATTATATTGAAAAAATTATCCAATTTAAATAAAAATGAAAAGGTGTACCGAACAGTTTCTAATGAGAATATTACCGGTATGTTGTTCAGTGCTGCTGGAACGGAGTCTTTAGTATCGGATAGAATGGCAAAACCAGGTCAGAGCACCCATGTGACAGAATTGCATGAGACATCAGAGACACATGAGATACATGATGAGGGAATCCATCTGGTTGTCAAATACAACTACCCTTCAGATGCCACACAAACTAGAAATGCTACTCTAGGAAAAGCTACATCAAAAGCCAGGTTAGTTATTCGGAAATAGTTGACCGAGCGAAGTGGGGTCTAAGATTCATGTCGACGGTTTTGCATTTCTCTTTATGTTTAACTAGCTGTCAGGCTCGCTTCGCTCTCCATATCCGTCTAGCAAGGGGGCTACGCCCCCTGGACCCCCTACTGGATCGCCCAATAATGAGATTAGCGGGCTCGCTTCGCTCGCCTGCATTTCTCATTTGAGCATGCTTCATTCCATAAGAAAGTTAAAGTACTGAGAAAACGAAAAAGAAACTGAGAAAAACGTTGGAGAAACGCTGATTTTGGGCGTATTTTTGATGAAATATTAAAGTCACCTCATCACAACATCGACTCCTTAGACCCTAGCTAAACCTCTGTACCAAATTTGAACATTTTCTATTACTTGATGAAAGAACTGAGAAAACGCAAAAAACCGCTATAATTTTGGGCGTATCTTTGGCGTTATTTCAAATTCCTTCTAATACAACATTATCACACCCCAGCTGAGCTTCTGTAGTGAATTTGAACATTTTCTTTCCATTTGTTATCAAAGCTCAAGCTGAGAAAGCGCGAAAAAATGCTCGAAAAACGCTAATTTTGGGCGTATTTTTGACTTCATTGCAAATTCCTTCTAACACAACATTATTACACCCTAGCTGAGGCTCTGTACTAAATTTGAACATCTAAAGGGCCAACTGAACATACCTACCAAATTTGAACGTTTTTGGTCCGGTAGATTTTTAGTTCTGCGAGTGAGTGAGTGAGTGAGTCAGTCAGTCAGTCAGTCAGTCAGTCAGTCAGTGAGTGAGTGCCATTTCGCTTGATAATTTCTCGAAAAAGTTCCTCATGACTTTGCTGTGCAATGAACGGTTAAATAGTGAAAATTTTGGGGGGCCCAGCTCCCTCAGGGGGGGGGCAGATTTCTGAAAATCCTTTTGTAGTGGATGTTTTGAGGCTACAATAAACAATTGTGTGAAATTTCAAGTTTTTAGGCTTAGTAGTTTGGGCTGTGGTGTGATTTCAGTTTGTCGGGGCTTAGCCTTTTAGATATAGGTAGAAGAAGAGAGAGAAGAAGAAGAAGAAGAAGAAGAAGAAGAAGAACATGAGCATATGTTTCATAATGTTAAAAATCTGCTGTTAATCATTCGCCGTACCGTACTCCGAACCATTCGCCGTGCCGCTTGTTCTAACTGCTCGCCTCACCTAACTCCGAACGCTGAACTTTTCAGCCAATCAGAGCCCTCGATTACAATTCGCCGTGCAGCTCGCTCAACAATATTTTGGCTATCCATCACAAGTGGAAAACATGCGAACATGAACACAGTATGGGCAATTTTTTATTTGATTAAATTCATGTCTTGAAGAATTCATTGTTACGAATGATAAATTGATAGGAGCTTATAAATATTTTCTAATTCAAATTAAATAACTTCTGAAAAAATAATGATTGGATAAATAGCAATATTGAATTATTGTTGACCAAGAACTCAGTACATCGACAATTCATTCAACTAATTCTGTGTATTGATGAAATTATAATCATTTTCTCTATTGATAATCAATTTCATCAACTAATCATCAACTAACTGAAAAAATTACTTCAATTTCCATGAATTTATTAATAGATAGATCTATATAAATCTAAAGTGTAGGTCATATCTAAATTCACAAAGAGTTCGATTCTTGTTGGCAAGATAGATGTTATTCAATGCAGAAATCATTGTTATTTTACTAAAAGATAGGATAAAATGAATAGTTCTCTTCCAGGGGGAGTTTTGACAACCAACAAAACTCATTTTTCCTCCACCTACTGGCTAAAGTACTTACTTTACTCCCTGAAACATAATACTAAAGTGTCACTTTTTCGCTCTCGGTAGTAAAAAACAGAAAAACTCCCTAGGGAGTAAAAGTGACTCCATTTAAATAACATGGGAAGCATCTCTATTCTAAAAACTTACATTATAATAGGTTAGAAGGTCTAAGCTCAGATGAGAAAGCATAAAGAGGTGTCTGTCATTGAGTCAACTGAATTCAATACCACAACCAGAAATTTGATCAACTCATGAAATATATGTTTGTATGATATTATATTCTTAATATTAGTAGACAATAACAATTTTTAAAATATCTTATTCTATTCAAAATACCAGCCAACAAATATTTTTGATCTGCAATTCAAATCTGAACCGCGTGATCTGTAGTCAGCCATTTTTGGTAGACACCCAGCTGATATAATTGTTACAACTTTTGCCGATAGATAGCGCAATCGGCAGTGCCAATCAGACGGCCGGTTTTTAGGTTTTAGATTTTAGGTTATGTTGTTAGGAAACATTGTCACCAATACGTAAGTTATTAGAATGATTTTATTTGCAGTTTCTATAAAAAAAATGTAGATGGAGGAAAAATATTGTGTACATCACGAGTGAAAAATACTTTTTCTCCCTCAGGAAAATTGTTGCCCTCGGCTTCGCCTCGGGCTTCAAACTTCTCCCTCAGGGAGAAAAAGTCGTACTTTTCACCCTAGATATAAAAATAACTATTTCATTTGAAGAAATAATATCAAAAAGGTGCATAGGACCTTACTTTTTTGTTCAGCTTGCCAAAATACCCCTCATATCAATATTAAAATTTTGGACTGACTGTACAGTGAGTCAATCATTCTATCAAGGCTTGAATAATTTTGAAATTTTAATTCGATAAAAATGGTAGAGAATTATTATCATGTAGATATCAACACCTTTATTCAAAGACATATTAACTGCATGCGTTTTCATATTGCCGATACAGCATTGATGAAACTGTAGACGTTTATTTAGCAGTCTCAAAAAACTGTTCTAGCTGAAAAATTAATAATACATGCCACGTGTAGGCTTATATTCTACATTCCATCAGGAAAACGAAGTTCAAAACCATGGTTCTCCTAAACATATGTTTTTGAGATAATTTCTTTGATGCAGCTGTTTCACATTCACCATTACAAATTATACAGAGTTGGTGAAAATAAAAATATTTATTGATTACCAAAACAATACTATTATTATATCAAAGATAATGATTAATAATTATTAAAACAATACTTTTATTATATCAATAATAATAATATTATTAAACATATTTATCAATTATCAGAACAATATTATTGAGGTTGAGTGGAATCAGGTAGAAAGCAATAATAGAACAGATGTTCTTTTTCGAATTTCTATCATATTATTTTGTTATTTCCAATGATAACAACATATGTTAGGATATCACATGTCAATAAATAAATATTATGTCATTTCCATATGGCACTCACCTTACCATGTTCATAACCTTACTTAATAGGATCCTTTTCCATCCTTTGAAACCCTTAGAGGCAAAATATCTCAAAATCCGTTCTCAGTGTGCGTCTAGCATGTTTGAAGAATATTTTTGCAAAGTTTCAAGTCTGTAGGACAATTAGTTTGAGCTGTAGTGTGATTTTACATCAAAATTTTCAAAAAATGCCCTCTCCTGGACCCCCCTGTGCTCCTGATCGAAATTTTTCTGCATAGATCTAATGTTTTTTCGTAGCTAACAAAAAAGTTCCTCATGACTTTGCTGTGCAATGAGCGGTTAAAAAGTACAAAATTTTTGGGGGGGCCCCAGCTCCCTCAGGGGGGCAAATTTCTGAAAATCCTTCCTCAGTGGATGTTTTCAGGCTACCATAAACAATCGTGCAAAATCTCAAGTTTTTAGGCTCAGTAGTTTGGGCTGTGGTGTGATTTCAGTCTGTAGGGGCTTAGCCTTTTATAAGTATAGAGATAGAAGATATAAGATATCGGGGACCGAGCTTCGCTCTGTAGTACAAAAGCATAAAAATCTTGTGTGGCGCACTCACACAACTTTCCTTGCCGTTATGAAAATTTATCACCTGACGCTAGTGTTCCCGCGCATCTCAAGTCTACTATTTAAAGATCCAAGCCAGCTGGTGACAGGACAATAACGCTGGAGACACACGAAGTTTGCTATCTCTTCATAGTGAATGATTCAATGAAATCAACAGTTGCCAACAGTTTGCAATTGAAATAAAAACATTTTCTCGGATTTCGAGTTTATTTTGAATTTTAGGTGAAAATTTTAGTAAACATTAATTTTTATGCTCAATCTTTTCCATTTGGAATTTTTTGTTCAAATTGTATCTAAAGCCTGATAGATTCCTCGGGAATCTGAAATCAAACTTTGCATAGATGGGGCGGAGCTCCTGAAATTTTCACAGATATGGGACTAGTGGCAGTTGATAGAGCTTATCAATTACTATTTTAATTATAAATTTGATCAAAATCGTTGGAGCCGTTTTTGAGAAAATCGCAAAAAACTCTGTTTTTGACAACATTTTCACCATTTTAGCCGCCATCTTGAATTGCATTGTATCGAAATTGTTCCTGTCGAATCCTTCTATTGTAAGGACCTTAAGTTCCGAATTTCAAGTCATTCCGTTAATTGGGAGATGAGATATCGTGTACACAGACGCACATACACTCATATACAGACCAATACCTATGGTAATAGGGCAAGGAGAGTAGAACATTTATCACGAAAGAAGATATGATAATAACATTCATACAGGAATGTTTTATCTAATCACAGTAAATTGAGATTAATTCCCAGAGGAATGCAAAAATTTTCCTCACAAAGGGCCAGTTGCACAAAAGCCCTTCACGTGAACCAAATCAGAGATGACCATTTCAAAAAGATGGATCTACTGGAATTGATCAGGATTAAAAATAACCCAATAACCCAGCTTTTTTGCAACCGGCACTAAGTACCTGATTGAATGATTACAAATGTTCAACAGCTGAGTCATAATTTTGACACAGTCCCACTCACATGAACTCACTCACTCACTTCCATCACCAACAGACGACGAAATAATTCAATTATTGTCAGGTGTTTTTCCAAGGATGAATAATAATTATCCTTTCAATGTCCTTCAGCGAGTTTTCCCAGGGATGAGACCTAGTGCAATCAAATCTTTATATAAACCTACTATGTTCTGAATTTCGTGAGAATCGTTAGAGCCGTTTTCGAGATCCGGTGGAATACAAACATCTAAACATCCAAACATCTAAACATATAAACAAAAGTTGATCGTTTAATAGTATACGATCTGTTTCTATTTTACTTTCCTTGCCCTATTACATTGGGTAAGGAAAGTATTGCTTTCCGAAAAAATTAAGGTACCCCAATTTCTAAATTTCTGTACGTTTCAAGGTCCCTTGAGTCCAAAAAAGTGGTTTTTTGGTATTGTTCTGTATGTATGTATGTGTGTGTGTGTGTGTTTGTTTGTGTGTGTGTGTGTGCATGAGTGTATGTGAGTCTGTGTACACGATATCCCATCTCCCAATTCACGGAATGACTTGAAATTTGGAACTTAAGGTCCTTCCCCTATAAGGATCCGCCACGAACAATTTCGAACAAATCCAATTCAATATGGCGGCAAAAATGGCGAAAATGTTGTCAAAAACAGGGTTTTTTGCGATTTTCTCGAAAACGGCTCTAACGATTTTGATCAATTTACACCTAGAATAGTCATTGATAAGCTCCAACAACTTCCACAAGTCCCACACCTGTAAAAATTTCAGGAGCTCCGCCCCATCTATGCAAAGTTTGATTTTAGATTCCCAATATCAGGCTTCAGATAAAACATAAACAAAACATTTTAAATGGAGAAGATTGAGCATGAAAATCTCTACAATTAATGTTCAGTAACATTTTCACATGAAATTGAAAAGCTTGAAATTCGAGAAAATGTGATTATTCAATTGCAAACTGTTGGCAAGTGTTGATTCTATTGAATCATTCACTATGAAGAGATAGCAGATCTCGTATGTATCCAGCGTTATTGTCCTGTCACCAGCTGGTTAGATGTTAGAATAGTAGACTTGAGATGCGCGGGAACACTAGCGTCAGGTGATCAATTTTCATAACGGCAAGGAAAGTTGTGTGAGTGCGCCACACCAGATTTTTTGTTTATTATTAGGATATCCTATTCCATCCTCTAGGTTTCCTAATAATTGCGAAGTATTGCTACAATGCGGACTAGCTACAGTCGGATATGGGTCGGGGTCAGTAGCCGTACTGACAGGTGGAGTTACCGGACCTACACTTCTCCCTCTATCCTGATTTTTTACCCTCTGCTTCTTTCGCGAGATTTTTAATTTCAGGGAAGGAGTGTTTGTCCGTGCCGTTGCTGGCCGATTTGGCCCTCGGCCTTTGAAATAACACCCACCCTGGGTGTTGAGGGAGATTAAGATAACCCTATACAAGGAGACGGATCTGACTATCAGATCCCTACCATTAATTCTATTTATAGAGGTAGTACGCAATCTGAACCAACTGCGAATTGACGGCGAGCAAGCTGTACATGCAAGCCCGGGATGTGGTTTTTCTATGGGGTTTAAGGTGGGAGCTATGGGGTAAAGGTATGACGGAGCTATGAAGTTATTAGTAGTATTTAAGATATAGTTGAATAGGGCACGGTATAGGGTGTAAGCTATAGAGAATAGAGTGCAGGGTATGAGGTATACGGTATAGGGTGTAGGGAACAAAGAATCAATGATAAGATTATTATTCTCTACAGCAAATAAATATCTGCTCAATAATCCGCAATCTGAGAATTGCGCTCTAGCTCTCAGCAGGCTGGACCTGCTAGCTAAACATAGTATATCCATTTCAATTTTATGATAATTAAAGTTTGGAGGATGAGGTTTCGGGTTTCGGATTTCTGAAATCGCGAGCCTGCAGCTGCGAAAGGATTTTCAGCAATTCTGAAACTTCTGAACAGGATTTCCGCGCTAATCTGGTGACTGCGCGCCGGTTATCAAGGGCCAATCTGTGACTGCCCTTAAGGGTATGGGAATCACTCTCAATCGTTCAAAACGCTTTTAAATTAATAGTCAGTATGTCGACTATTATGAGAGGATAAGGAAGGGTTTACAAGGATTCTCCTAAGCTTCTCGCTGGTCTGAGAACCGCGACTGGGTCGATCTCTAATCTGTGACTGAGATCCTGCTCTACATAAGGTTTCCTACACCTCTCGCTTGTCTGAGGACCGCGACGGGAACGATCTCTAGTCTGGAACTGAGATCTTGTGCTAAACAGGGTAGGAAAAATCAAGAGGAAGAAAGAGAGAGGATGCTGCAGTCTAGGAACTTCGACAAGGACGTTCTCAAGCTGTACCTGAGAGCAGGAAGCGTTGCAAACTGTGACTTCAACAAGGACGTTCTCAAGCTGTACCTGAGAGCTAGAAGGAGTTTAGAATAGGGAAAGTGAAGAGAAAGTAAGAGAAAGGATGCCGCAGTCTAGAAACTTCGGCGAAGAAGTCCTCAACCTGTACCTGTGAGCTAGAAGGTTCTTAGAATAGGGAAAGTGAAGAGAAAGTAAGAGAAAGGTTGCCGCAGTCTAGAAACTTCGGCGAAGAAGTCCTCAACCTGTACCTGAGAGCTAGAAGGGGTTTAGAATAGGGAAAGTGAAGAGAAAGAAACAGAAAGGACGTCGCAGACTGGAAACTTCGACAAGGACGAACTCAAGCTGCACCTGAGTTCTCTAGGAAAAGGATTGGGCTTTTCTCACTTGGAATTACAGCAAGTCAGAAACTGCTAAGCGAATTCAAAATACAGGGCCACTCTATAGTATGAGAACTGAGCAAGGAAAATTTACCGTAAATGATAATAATCTCTCTACAAGGATAAAAATTAATCGAGAAAACGTTTCTCAAAAAGAACAGGGATTTTCCCACAAGAATAGAAATCAATTGAGGAAAACTATTCTTAAAAAGGACAGGGATTCACCTACAAGAATAGAAATTCAATGGAGAAAAATTACTCTTCAAACTGAAGGCCACCTTACTACAGAGAAGGAAAAATATACGGGCTACCAGTCCTGACATACAATTACCTAAATCGACGTGGATACTGATACGGAGAATAGCGAACTGATTCCCACTTCCCGTATTAAACTTGAACGTCGTGAAGCGACAGAGTCGAGACTTATAAATTAAGTACTCAAAAATAACCCGCTACAAGAGCCTAGTTAAATTTCTCACTTAACTGTTTGTAGTACAAACTTAAGATCCCTTACAGGTCTCAAAACCAAGGATAACTCGTTCACCCCCAGTGATACGAATTTAGGAAAAATAACAGACAAGAGAGAAAATCCCCCAGGAAGTTCTAACTTTGAGTTGTCCGGAACTCGTCCTACAATATTCTATATTAACACAAAATAGAATAATTCCCCTAGAAATAACTAGTACCGGGAACGTCGTAAGGAGAGGAGATTCGCGACCCGATCTCACGCTCAACCACCGAACAACTGCCCTCTCCCGGGTATCCTTGAAGCAGTACGGGGTCGCTGAAAATTAGGAGGCCGGGGGAAAAGAGATTGCCGACTAATGGGAGTCTGAAAAGACGATCACGCCACTGGTCATGTGACAGGGTTTGACTCAGCTGCTCCTGATGTTAAGGGTGCAGCTAATGATGACAATGATACTAATTACTACACTAAACCAGGCCGGTGAACAATATTTCTCACCAGAAATTACAAGAAGAACGATACCGACTCAACTCGGTAGTTGCCTATCGCTTTGATGATACGGCTGCTGCTGCTGCAATACTAAATACGAGAACGCTCAGAGTGGTAAACAAGATCTGGAAATTTCTGGCTATGATGAATCTGTTGCTGATGATTTATAGGGGTTGACAGCGATGGTGATGATGTACATACACAACTACAAGTCCAACAAAATATATCTGGCAGTCGACCCTATTCTTATTCTAAAATAGAATAAATTCGCTAAATCATACATTAGACGATGGCTCTACGTCCGTCACAAAAATTCACTTTGTGACATTATATTTTTGTTCATATTCATGTTTTTATGTTCCGCATTAACAGCGAAACACAGCAATAGATTTCCATGAAATTTGACAGGTAAGTTCCTTTTTGAATTTCCCGTCGACATATACATAAGTTACATAAGGTTTTTTGAAATTTTGAATTTTGAGGACTATACGAAAGGAAAAGGAGTCTCCTTTGAACGCCAATATTACCGTAAAAATCAGTCTTTGGGATTATTCATCATAAATCAGCTGTCTAGTGGACTAGAATACTACTCGTTCAAAAACATCTTGAAAATGTATCTTTCCATCAACATTGTAGACACTTCACGGTACGATAGGACAGAAAGCTCTATGTTTATTTAGGTTTTTACTAGACATTTTTAATTGATGAATTATTTATTAATTTCTGAGATAACATAAAAACAGGTTAATGTAACTTACTGAGCGCGAGGTTTACTGTTCACAGAACTACTGGTATCAATGTTAATAGATAGTATTAAATGTCAAGTGACACATAACCTACCTACATTTAGACTGTTGTATAAACTGGTAGTTCTGTGAACAGTAGACCTCGCGCAGTTATAAACCATAGCCTCCTCTTATACTGTCCATCAGAGTAAATCCTCTCTGTAGGTCCTGTCGGCGAGATATTGGTGTAAAACGGATGATGGATGATGGGGTTGGTGTCTCAGAAAATGCAAACATCATAAGCTAATCTTCTACAAGACATACTGGCAACAGATCAGCCCGAGTTCAAAGCAGTGAAAGGTCGAGAGACAATACTGTGTTATTTCAGTTATTAATTGCATGCCTCACTGCATGCAATTAATAGTCCACACAGCAGCTGATTTTTTGGCAAGTTACATTGAGATATTGAATTGCATGCGTCATGGCATGCAATTTATTATTCACTCGACAGATGATGTATGATGATATTCTATAGTCTGATTTTTACTCTAATATTGGCGTATGAAGGAGTCTCCTTTCCCTGTTTTATTTCCGTTGAAATTCAAAATTTCCAAAAACCTTGTATATACGTCGACGCGCAATTTGAAAAGGAGCATACATGTCAAATTTCATGAAAATCTATTGCTGCGTTTCGCCGTAAATGCGGAACATATAAACATAAAGAGAAATGCAAACCCGTCTACTTGAATCTTAGACCTCACTCAAATTCCCAAGTAAAGAAAAAAAAACAAAACAAAATGGCAGCCATAAGGATAACTGCTGACTTTTGGACGCTTCAAATATGACATTATTAGTAGTCTCCTATCATCCAGGAACAATACCCTAGAATGTTCGACACCAATTCTGAAACACTTTGTATACATTATATATTAACAGCTATATTTGTTCACTATGTAATAGTAAAGAAATTGAAGACATTCATCATTTTATAGGAAAATGTAAGGTTCTTTCAGAGTACCAAGTAAAATGTTTTGGAAGCTCAGTGATAACGGACGAAATGGTTCAAGAGTATTTAAATGGTGAAAACTGGAAAAGTCTAGTGGGATATGTGAATGTAACATTGAGATAATATAGAAAACTCCTTGTGGATGAATGAAATTTCTAAAAATCTGGTGTGGCGCACTCACACAACTTTACTTGCCGTTATGAAAATTGATCACCTGACGCTAGTGTTCCCGCGCATCTCAAGTCTACTATTCAAAGATTTGAGCCAGCTGGTGACAGGGCAATAACGCTGAAGACACACGAGGTGTGCTATCTCTTCATAGTCAATCATTTATTTAAAAATAAATTCGTATGGCTTTTGTTGGTGGGGAGTTCCCTTTCGGGAATGTTCCACCGCCTGAATATATAATTTAAGCCGTCAATGGGCCTTACGACTGTCATACTTCAGCCGGGACCGACAGTTTAACGTGCCGATCCGATAACACGGGAGTGATCTGGTTAAAAAACTTTTGGTAATGAGAGGGGTTCGAACCCGGGATCTCTATGCTGCTACGCAAGCACTCTATCCACTAGACCACGGATCACTCCAATCATTTAATAGAAACAACAGTTGTCAACAGTTTGCAATTGGATAATCACATTTTCTCAAGATTTGAGCCAGCTGGTGACAGGGCAATAACGCTGAAGACACACGAGGTGTGCTATCTCTTCATAGTCAATCATTTAATAGAAACAACAGTTGTCAACAGTTTGCAATTGGATAATCACATTTTCTCAAATTTCAAGCTTATATTCAATTTTAGATGAAAATATTACTCGACATCAATTGTAGAGATTCTCATGCTGAATCTTCTCACAAAGTGAAATTGTGACGAGAAAGTAGTTGATGATATTATTGAAAGACGCTCGGCTATCAGCAAAGCTAGCCGGACGCGGAGATAAGGAAGGTACTGATGGCGCACCATCTTCCGCGCATCGAGACGATTTCCACCGCCTCTGGCGGCGGCACAACTCCATCCCCTCCACTTTGCGGGAGTATTTAAACGCCGGACGAGCCCCAGACCACAGCATTCCGCTCACAACCTTCCTGCTCCTTGTACAGCGGCCCGTTGGCTGCCGTACGTCCCCGACCTCCTGTCCTGGTACAGCGGCCCCTTGGCTGCCGTAAGTCCCTAACCTACCATCTCCCTAGGGCACAGCGGACCGTTGTCTGCCGTCCCTGTCCTCCCATCTCCCTAGGGCACAGCGGAACGTTGTCTGCCGTCCCTGTCCTCCCATCTCCCTAGGGCACAGCGGACCGTTGTCTGCCGTCCCTGTCCTCCCATTTCCCCAGGGCACAGCGGACCGTTGTCTGCCGTCCCTGACCTTCCATCTCCCTAGGGCACAGCGGACCGTTGTCTGCCGTCCCTGTCCTCCCATCTCCCTAGGGCACAGCGGACCGTTGTCTGCCGTCCCTGTCCTCCCATCTCCCTAGGGCACAGCGGACCGTTGTCTGCCGTCCCTGTCCTCCCATCTCCCTAGGGCACAGCGGACCGTTGTATGCCGTCCTCCCATTTCCCCAGGGCACAGCGGACCGTTGTCTGCCGTCCCTGACCTTCCATTCCCCCAGGCACAGCGGACCGTTGTCTGCCATCCCTGTCCTCCCATCTTCCTAGGGCACAGCGGACCGTTGTCTGCTGTCCCTGTCCTCCCATTTCCCCAGGGCACAGCGGACCGTTGTCTGCCGTCCCTATTCTTCCTTCTCCCCAGGGCACAGCAGACCGTTGTCTGCCGTCCCTATTCTTCCTTTTCCCCAGGGCACAGCGGACCGTTGTCTGCCGTCCCTATTCTTCCTTCTCCCCAGGGCACAGCGGACCGTTGTCTGCCGTCCCTATTCTTTCTTCTCCCCATGGCACAGCGGACCGTTGTCTGCCGTCCCTATTCTTCCTTTTCCCCAGGGCACAGCGGACCGTTGTCTGCCGTCCCTATTCTTCCTTCTCCCCAGGGCACAGCGGACCGTTGTCTGCCGTCCCTATTCTTCCTTCTCCCCATGGCACAGCGGACCGTTGTCTGCCGTCCCTATTCTTCCTTCTCCCCAGGGCACAGCGGACCGTTGTCTGCCGTCCCTATCCTGTCTGTCCTTCCTTTTCCTACTTCACTGGAGTGGAACCGAGGCCGTAAGGCCGATACAAAATTACATCAAAGTGGTGTCATCAGAGAAGAGAGCGACCTTCACGCCGTCAGAAGCACCAGGAGGTGCTGTTCACGCCAGCTTAGGCACAAAGAAGAAGGAAGAGGAACTTTGACTTGCCTCCTTTCCCCGCCCACATTACGACTGAGCGAAGTCATCCAGGAGCAACACCTGGGTATCAATCACCCACCTCTGAAGCTACTCAGGGTGTACGTGATAGATTGGCGCCCGCACTTGGGGCAGGAGGCAACGAAGTAGAATCATGAGTGAACAGGGAGAGTCTGATTCAGATGCTCAACACCAGGAGCTGACAGAGGATCAGTCGGTCGAGGACATAAACCCCGAGGTGATAGCCGACCCCAGAGTTTCCTGGATCTATAGATTGAAAAAGGATGAGGCATTCAATCTTCTACAAGATTGGGGCATAGTGTCATCTGGAACACTTGCTGAGTTGAGAAAGTTGTTAGTAGAACAACATAAGAAGATGGCAGCACTTTATCCCAGCCCAAGACCCGGCATAATGAGCGGAAGCAGTGGGGAAACTAAACACTTGGTGACAGGTACCCATACTGAGGTTAGAACCAATATTCACACAAACCCCCTCATGGACCCAGGGGCGGTATGTGACAAGGTAAGAAGCTGGAGACTGTCATTCGACGGCCAATCAGATGCTCCCAGCTTCTTGGAAAGGCTAGACGAGCTACAACAAGCCTATGGGCTCACTGGCAATCAGCTACTAGTCGCGCTGCCTGAATTACTGGTTGGTAAAGCTACTCTATGGATGCGTAATCGTCGTGACCAGTGGAAATCATGGGACAATTTTGTGACAGATTTCAGATCACGCTACTACCCACTTACCTATGAGGAGGACCTCGAGAATCTAATTCAGGCAAGAAAGCAAAGGGAAGGTGAATCGTTTGACGAATTTCGCGAAGATGTACTGACACTCATGAGGCGTCAAGGAGGTTTTACAGACGAGAATAAATTACAGAGAGTGTATAAGAATCTCCTCCCACGGTACAAATTGTATATTCGGCAATCAGATGTTCATAGTATCAACGAATTGGAAAAATTCGCGAGGGAGTATGAACAAATAAAAGCAGAGGAGAAACAGAATAGACAGAATTCGAGAGTTCACATGATTGAGGACACGAAAAAGATTACAAGGCTCAAGGTTGAGACAGTTATAACCCTACTAGTAACAGACCATCTCTTAGTGAGTCTGAACCCATGTGTGGGCAATACAAGAGACCGGGCACTGGAGATCAAACTGTCCCGAAATCCTGCCATGTAAAAGGTGCGGAAAGAGAGCACTGGAATGTACCTGTGATGAGCAAAAGGAGAATAAGATTCCAAACAAGACAGCAGTGATGTGAACGGCACAAAGGATTCCTGTGATTGAATAGTCATCAAGTGACAACAGACTATTCATTACTGTGACAATTGGTGGTAAAAAGTGTCGGGCATTGCTAGATAGTGGCGCTGAAGCTAATTATATGAGTAATGAGGTTTATGAAGTTATCCAAAAAATAGGGATGATAAGGAAGTTACCAACTGCAGTCCCAACAATATCAGCTATAGATTCTGATTCTCTTGACAACAAGAGTCGCAACAGAAGGATGTTCAAGCAGGTTGGCTTGAATGGAGTCAAACTTGATGCCTTGATTGATAGCAAGACGGAGATGTCATATATACCAAGGCAAGAATCCTGGAGCAACATTGTGATGGATCACAGGGATGAGATGACTGAGTCTGAACGGCAGGCCATGATTTATGCCCCAGCCACCAATACAAGTGGTAGCTTTGAGAGTGATGTGGAAAAGTTAATACCACCCCCCATTGATATGGATGTAGAAGAGCCATCACAGTCTTTGACCATCAAGGAAGTAGTCCCACCGTCCCAGGAACCCACACCAGGCCCCTCTCAAAATAAGGAACCGGTGCTGTGTCACCGCAACACAACACCAGGAAAGCGCAGACGAGCAGGTCGACCACGTATGAAAGTCCGGTTACCAGATGGACAGTGTAAATATGTACCTGTGGATCAGGTGTAGATGATGCTCATAGTGAGCGGCATACACCTCTAAAGGTGATGCCTGGGAGGTGTACACCTCTTAAGGTGATGCCTAGATGGCTCACGCCTATTAAGGTGGTGCCATAGAGGGCTCCGACCCCCCCCCCCACAAGTAGGAGTGGGGTGTCACAAAGTGAAATTGTGACGAGAAAGTAGTTGATGATATTATTGAAAGACGCTCGGCTATCAGCAAAGCTAGCCGGCCGCGGAGATAAGGAAGGTACCAATGGCGCACCATCTTCCGCACATCGAGACGATTTCCACCGCCTCTGGCGGCGGCACAACTCCATCCCCTCCACTTTGCGGGAGTATTTAAACGCCGGACGAGCCCCAGACCACAGCATTCCGCTCACAACATTCCTGCTCCTTGTACAGCGGCCCGTTGGCTGCCGTACATCCCCGACCTCCTGTCCTGGTACAGCGGACCCTTGGCTGCTGTAAGTCCCTAACCTTCCATCTCCCTAGGGCACAGCAGACCGTTGTCTGCCATCCCTGTCCTCCCATCTCCCTAGGGCACAGCGGACCGTTGTCTGCCGTCCCTGTCCTCCCATCTCCGTAGGGCACAGCGGACCGTTGTCTGCCGTCCCTGTCCTCACATTTCCCCAGGGCACAGCGGACCGTTGTCTGCCGTCCCTGACCTTCCATCTCCCTAGGGCACAGTGGACCGTTGTCTGCCGTCCCTGTCCTCCCATCTCCCTAGGGCACAGCGGACCGTTGTCTGCCGTCCCTGTCCTCCCATCTCCCTAGGGCACAGCAGACCATTGTCTGCCGTCCTCCCATTTCCCCAGGGCACAGCGGACCGTTGTCTGCCGTCCCTGACCTTCCATTCCCCCAGGGCACAGCGGACCGTTGTCTTTTGTCCCTGTCCTCCCATCTCCCTAGGGCACAGCGGACCGTTGTCTGCCGTCCCTGTCCTCCCATTTCCCCAGGGCACAGCGGACCGTTGTCTGCCGTCCCTGTCCTTTCATCTCCCCAGGGCACAGCGGACCGTTGTCTGCCGTCCCTACTCTTTTCATCCCCTCAGGGCACAGCAGACCGTTGTCTGCCGTCCCTATTCTTCCTTTTCCCCAGGGCACAGCGAACCGTTGTCTGCCGTCCCTATTCTTCCTTCTCCCCAGGGCACAGCGGACCGTTGTCTGCCGTCCCTATTCTTCCTTCTCCCCAGGGCACAGCCGACCGTTGTCTGCCGTCCCTATCCTGTCTGTCCTTCCTTTTCCTACTTCACTGGAGCGGAACCGAGGCCATAGGCCGATACAAAATTACATCAAAGTGGTGTCATCAGAGAAGAGAGCGACCTTCACGCCGTCAGAAGCACCAGGAGGTGCTGTTCACGCCAGCTTAGGCACAAAGAAGAAGGAAGAGGAACTTCGACTTGCCTCCTTCCCCCGCCCACATTACGACTGAGCAAAGTCATCCAGGAGCAACACCTGGGTATCAATCACCCACCTCTGAAGCTACTCAGGGTGTACGTGTACGTGTACGATAGGACAGAAAGCTCTATGTTTATTCAGGTTTTCACTAGACATTTTTAATTGATGAATTATTTATCAATTTCTGAGATAACATAAAAACAGGTTAATGTAACTTACTGAGCGCGAGGTTTACTGTTCACAGAACTACTGGTATCAATGTTAATAGATAGTATTAAATGTCAAGTGACACATAACCTACCTACATTTAGACTGTTGTATAAACTGGTAGTTCTGTGAACAGTAGACCTAGCGCAGTTATAAACCATAGCCTCCTCTTATACTGTCCATCAGAGTAAATCCTCTCTGTAGGTCCTGTCGGCGAGATATTGATGTAAAACGGATGATGGATGATGGGGTTGGTGTCTCAGAAAATGCAAACATCATAAGCTAATCTTCTACAAGACATACTGGCAACAGATCAGCCCGAGTTCAAAGCAGTGAAAGGTCGAGAGACAATACTGTGTTATTTCAGTTATTAATTGCATGCCTCACTGCATGCAATTAATAGTCCACACAGCAGCTGATTTTTTGGCAAGTTACATTGAGATATTGAATTGCATGCGTCATGGCATGCAATTTATTATTCACTCGACAGATGATGTATGATGATATTCTATAGTCTGATTTTTACTCTAATATTGGCGTATGAAGGAGTCTCCTTTCCCTGTTTTATTTCCGTTGAAATTCAAAATTTCCAAAAACCTTGTATATACGTCGACGCGCAATTTGAAAAGGAGCATACATGTCAAATTTCATGAAAATCTATTGCTGCGTTTCGCCGTAAATGCGGAACATATAAACATAAAGAGAAATGCAAACCCGTCTACTTGAATCTTAGACCTCACTCAAATTCCCAAGTAAAGAAAAAAAAACAAAACAAAATGGCAGCCATAAGGATAACTGCTGACTTTTGGACGCTTCAAATATGACATTATTAGTAGTCTCCTATCATCCAGGAACAATACCCTAGAATGTTCGACACCAATTCTGAAACACTTTGTATACATTATATATTAACAGCTATATTTGTTCACTATGTAATAGTAAAGAAATTGAAGACATTCATCATTTTATAGGAAAATGTAAGGTTCTTTCAGAGTACCAAGTAAAATGTTTTGGAAGCTCAGTGATAACGGACGAAATGGTTCAAGAGTATTTAAATGGTGAAAACTGGAAAAGTCTAGTGGGATATGTGAATGTAACATTGAGATAATATAGAAAACTCCTTGTGGATGAATGAAATTTCTAAAAATCTGGTGTGGCGCACTCACACAACTTTACTTGCCGTTATGAAAATTGATCACCTGACGCTAGTGTTCCCGCGCATCTCAAGTCTACTATTCAAAGATTTGAGCCAGCTGGTGACAGGGCAATAACGCTGAAGACACACGAGGTGTGCTATCTCTTCATAGTCAATCATTTATTTAAAAATAAATTCGTATGGCTTTTGTTGGTGGGGAGTTCCCTTTCGGGAATGTTCCACCGCCTGAATATATAATTTAAGCCGTCAATGGGCCTTACGACTGTCATACTTCAGCCGGGACCGACAGTTTAACGTGCCGATCCGATAACACGGGAGTGATCTGGTTAAAAAACTTTTGGTAATGAGAGGGGTTCGAACCCGGGATCTCTATGCTGCTACGCAAGCACTCTATCCACTAGACCACGGATCACTCCAATCATTTAATAGAAACAACAGTTGTCAACAGTTTGCAATTGGATAATCACATTTTCTCAAATTTCAAGCTTATATTCAATTTTAGATGAAAATATTACTCGACATCAATTGTAGAGATTCTCATGCTGAATCTTTTCCACTCGACATTTTATGTTTGAATTGTATCTGAAGCCTGATAATTGAGAATTTATAATCAAACTTTGCATAGATCGGGTGGAGCTCCTGGAATTTTTACAGATATGGGACTTGTGGCAGTTGATAGAGCTTATCAATGACTATTGCAGGTATAACTTTAATTGAAATCGTTGAAGCCGTTCTCGAGAAAATCGCGACAAACCCTTTTTTTGACAACATTTTCTCCATTTTAGCCGCCATCTTGAATTGGATTTGTTCGAAATTGTTCGTGTCGGATCCTTATAGGGGAAGGAGCTTAAGTTCCAAATTTCAAGTCATTCCGTGAATTGAGAGATGGGATATCGTGTACACACACACACACACACACACACACACACACACAACACACACACACACACACACACACACACAACACACACACACACACACACACACACACACACACACACACACACACACACACACACACACACACACAATCACAATACTTTTCACCCATAGTAATAGGGCAAGGAAAGTGAAAATAGCTGTACTATAATAGTACTTGTGGATTATAGAAAATAAATTTGTCATTGTAAATATTGTTCCCAAAACGAGAACTGTACATGTAGCTCTGGACATGTATGATTCAGTTCATCGGTTTATTATAGAAGATGATTATTTATTGTGCAAATGAGTTCAAATTATCATTGTATCACTTCATTTCATGAAGAATTATTTGTATGTTTGATTAATAAGTAAGAATAATTCCCTTTGTATCAATGTGTAGTTCATCTCTATAATAATGATTCAGGTTTCTCAAATGAACTGAAAATGGTAAGATTTCAATCATAGATGGACTACTGTGCTATGAGTGACTGACATTTAGTGCTAACTTCCCAGTTGCCTTACAGAGTTTATTGAGTGCTATCGCATGACATTGTGCAGCCCGTTCACTCTGTACTGTGAGAACTTTGACAAAAACTAGAAGATAAGGATGATATATAGATAAAATAACTATCAACTCCGGCTGACGGCTTCGGCTATGCCTAAGATTTTTCGCATTATCATTAACTATTGTATTGATTGCTGACGAATGATATTGTATTTGATTTGATCTCATTTTGTATTGTTTTTTGAAGTGAAATAACTATTTATGTATTAAGAGCGTAATGCGCGACTTAATCGCTCGCGCAAAACAGTTATCACGCGACGCGAAGTGGGGCGTGATAATTTTGCAAGAGCGATAAAGAAGCATTTCGCGCGAATTACATACAAATTTTTTTTTACAATTGCCCAAACCTGTTAAATTACTTATATTGGCGGAGTTACAATTACCGACTTTTGAGGTTAAGATTTGACTTTTTGGCGAGCAGCTCACCATCAGCTGATCAGCAAGCATAAAGAAACTCTTCTGCGCATGCGCGAATGATAAGCGAGCGAAAAGTAAATCTACTGCGCATGTGCGGATGGTTGGCGAGCGAAAAAGTAGATTCTCCTCAGAAATAAGCTGTTTTATGAGGAGAATTGAGTATGTAAATTCTTTTTTTAAAGCGCAGTTGGAGTAAAAATAAATTCTTTATCTATCTATATCTCAATTCATAAGATATTTTTTTGAAAGAACAACATTTTTGTTTTAGTTGTGTACCTGAGCAAGGGATTCATCCTTTTCCAAAACAGTACAGGCTGACGTTTTTTGAAAAGATAATAGTTGAAGAGAAACCCTACGATGCTGTAATTCTTGAAGAAGAGAGGCATGAATACTTCATTCCGATTAATCAAGAAATTTGGTTGTGCCAGACGGAAGAAGCAAGAATGGAAGAGGTAATTGAACATGCATTATATCTTCGAAAAGAAAAATGCTAATCTATAGTGAGGTCCACGTTATAATGGCAGTGGAGAAGAATGGGAGTACAACGTTGCCGATCTTCTGTCTTTTATAGCTGATACAGGTCTATTGATGTAATATTAATTGATCATTCTCCTTCAAAATAATCAATTATATTTTATTAAGCAAGGTATCATATTTTCCAATAATTCATAATGCATTTTCATAATTAAGATGACATATTTTATTAATCAATTATCAATTCTACATTGTTAAAAGACGATCTGGCAACAGAGCAAAGCGAGAAAGAGATAGCCCTATCCTCTTTGTTGAATGATAGATAAAGGATAGCAATGCTATTGCCAATCAAACACTGCCATTATAACGTGGACCTCACTATAGTCGTGACTATTTGGGGTTATTGGTTAGGTTAGGTTGGTATTATGGTTATTGTTAGGTAGTGAGAATGAATGAATGAGTTGTGAGTTGGCAAAACTTCCACCTGGAGCGCTAAAGGTGGTTTTTTGTAGCAGTTTTGCTGTTCCTATTTCGGAACTAGGAAACATAGTCGACAGTAAAGAAAACAGTTTATTTGTTCTGCAAACAGCTGTTTACCGGAATGATTTCATGCATGGAAAACAGTTGAGATTGAATGATTATGACAAGAATATTATTACAGGATATGCCTTCAATATAATAAGTGAGAGTGGGGTGTGATTGTTTATTTAAAAGCATGTCAACTTGTGGATTGTATACCGGAAAAACGGGAACGATTCAGATCTCCAAATGTCGCAAATATTATATTCTAAGGGCCGGTTGCACAGTCAAAGCTTAAACTGGATTTAATCAGCTGGTGGCTTAAACTCAAAATGGAACACATTATAACAAACGAGACTTGATACGGATTTAATCCAGTTTCATATTGAATGTAGTTCAAACTGCCACTGTGCAAACGGCCCTTAGAATATCAATTTAATGCACCTCGAAGCCCAAGTCTGATTAACCCTTCTGGATTTTTGAGAATTGATGTTCAAATTTCATATATGGGACATGAATACTCAACATCTCTCTATATTATAATTCTATATTAACATACGTTAATAAAGTACTGTAATCTAGAGAGACCACATTATAAAATTGTGATATTCTAGTGTATAATTAATTATTCCTTACAAAATGACATTGCCTCTCAAAAAATACTGATTTGTTTTTTATTTCTTTTCTCAAGCGTAAAATCTTCTTCAGAGTTGTGAATGAAGTTATCGGGAGAAAAGGTGTGAAAAAATTAACAGCTCACGAGGGTGTAAACAGTATTATGAAAATCAAACTCTTTAAAAGTAATCAAATCGCTATCAGGCTGAAAGAGGTGCGCTACATTGATGCCTTGTCTTACACTGATATCAAATACTGTAAGTTCCTCATGTTTATTAATTTTTATTGGGCTAGTTTCACACTCATTCGGTTCGTTTCGTTTCCGGTTCGTTTTCGATAAATTCCGATAAGTGTGAAACGGTAATTCAGTTTGAATTCGGTACCGAATAGAAACCGCATAGCACCGAACGCCCCCTCGACACGAATATGTTCCATCATTGACCGAGCGAAGTGAGGTCTAAGATTCAAGTCGAAGGTTTGGCATAACTCTTAATGTTTAAATGTTTATATGTTGCGCATTTAAGGCGAAACGCGGTAATAGATTTCCATGAAATTTGACAGGTATGTTCCTTTTTTAATTTCACGTCGACTTATATACAAGGTTTTAGGAAATTTTGCATTTCAAAGATGATATAAAAGGGAAAAGGAGCCTCCTTCATACGCCAATATTAGAGTAAGAATCAGACTATAGAATTATTCATCATGAATCAGCTGAAAAGTGATTATAAAGATGTGTGGAGAAGCCAGTTTATTGCTGTATTTTCATAAGGTCTATAGTTTCAACCAGGTACTTGTGGATGAGAATTCTGCGTGAGGTCTACTGTTTACAGAACTACCAGTATTAGAATTTGTTGCTAGGGAAACAGGAAAAAACGTCTTTAACTAAAAAGGAAACAGGAAAAAACTAAAAAGTCTTTTACACACGCTTGCCTTTTTTGTTTCTATTTAAACCTGATATCGTGATTATCTGTTTCAAAATTTTCCAAGTCAAAATCATATTGTCAATTCATTTCTGTTAGTTCATAGGTACATTTTTTTCTCAATGAATAGTTTGCTAAAGAATATGAAAGATATAAATTAAAACTCAAGGAGAATTCTTATTTTTTTCCACGATTATTACATGATTCCATCAATGGAGAGAAGAGATGAAGTTTATATACCATGTGTCAAAACAAGGAACATATCGAAAAAAAAATCTCTCTGAACATCCAAAATTAACATAATCAAAAAGAAACTATTCAAATAATTCACAATTTTTAATTAAAATTTTGTTGTTCAATAAATAACATCTTAAGGGTCGTTCAGATATACGCGCCGCGAGCATGAGTAATTCACTTTTAATCAGCTGACTATATCTGTATTTTTACAGAAACGGTAAGATACAGATATAAAAAGCTTGGCATCAGCTGATTGGAAGTGAATTGCTCATGTTCGCGGCGCGTATATCTGTACGCTTCTTTACAATTTAACACCAGCTGTGTTTGAGAAGAAAATACCTAATTAGAACCGGTCAAATTAAAACCTGACATCCATAAAAGCCTCATTCGTTTTCGGTAATGAACCGAACCGAAAACGAGCCGAACCGAATGAAACCGAATGCATGTGAAACTACCCATATAGTGATTCATTACGGTTCATTATTCTGTGATAAATTGTGTACTGGTATTAAAACAGAAGTTTGGATTTGAAGTGTAGTTGATTGGAACCAGCTGTAGATAATGGTTCCTTAGAAGATCTATACAAATAATTATCACTCCCCTATCATTGAGAAACTGAAAAATGTTGGAAAAATAAATTATTCACCTCATGAAAGAGAGTTGCTCATATTGCATTCATTAATTAATATTACCATAGAGAAACAATAGCGTAAGTGGATATCTCATGGTATAGGGTGTTTATGTCGCAACTTTTACTGTTATCTAAAGCCGATAGTCCACGTAGTTCTTTCCCGTGAAGCTGTGTGACGCTGGTAGTCTCTCATATAGTGCCGTTCATACACTCTCACCCCAACAAAACTGTAAAAATCTAAAATAATCGACAGTAATCGGCTTGAGATAACAGTAAAAGTTACGACATAAACGCCCTATATCTACTCACGCTATTGTTTCTCTATGATATTACTGAAGAATGACAGACTAATTTACTCTTTCTAATTTTGCTTAGCTTATATTCATCCTGAAAGAATATGGAATTCTGTGTAATTCATCGTACATCGCATATTTCCTGGACCATCTATTGGCCAGGTATTGACAACTATGAAAACATTAAGTTCATATTTGAAACGCAGATTAAACCGTCTATCTATTTTTTTTTTTATTCGTAGCTTTACTGATAAATATTACTACAAATTGATTGAGAAGAATATGTTTTCGGATAAAATGGACTTATATTTATTTCAACATATTTTTCAGTGGGCCAAATAAGACTGAAGGGGAAAGACAAATTTGAAAGGAAATACAAAAATAAGAAAGGGTAAGAACTCTATGGTATTCAATTTACATTCTCTTCTTCTTCTTATTCTAACTCCTTCTTCTTCTAACTTCTTTTTCTTCTCCTAACTCCTTCTTCTTCTAGCTTCATCTTCTTCTTCTACTACTTTTTCTCTTTCTTCTTCTTCTTCTTCTTCTTCTTCTTCTTCTTCTTCTTCTTCTTCTTCTTCTTCTTCTTCTCTTCTTCTTCTTCTTCTTCTTCTTCTTCTTCTTCTTCTTCTTCTTCTTCTTCTTCTTCTTCTTCTCCTTCTTCTTCTTCTTCTTCTTCTTCTTCTTCTCCTGACTTCTTCTTCTCTTCTTCTTCTCCTTCTCCTTCTTCTTCTTCTTCTTCTTCTTCTTCTTCTTCTCCCAAATGATTTGTTCTAATGCTGTTATTGTTTGCCCCCAGGGAGATGCCATTTGTATTGAACGACAATCGTGTGTTTCGCCTGCTCGTCAGCTCCGAGGGCTTTGACATCAGGTTCGGTCAGCGGTGGCTGAGGGAGCATCCCAGCACAGTCGAGCGTGTGGTGTGAGTAGAACCAGCACATATCTGTCCACTTAGGGTAGCCGTCCACTGGAACCGTATTCAACCGATCCGCTCGGCCGTTGGATCGGACGAATCGGCCGGCCGTTAATTCGGTCGTCCATTGGAGCCGTTTACGTCAGTCTAGTTCAGAAGTTGGCTGGTTGGTACCAATTATTTGGCCGGTTAAATTTTAATCCTGATCGACTTCACGTGAACCAAATCAGAAAAGACCATTTCAAAAAGCTTGATCTACTGGAATTAATCAGGATTGAAAATAACCCGGCTTTTTTGCAACCGGCACCAAGTACCTGATTGGATGATTACAAAAGTTCAACAGCTGAGTCATAATTTTGACACAGTCCCACACACATGAACTCGCTCACTCACTTCCATCACCAACAGACGACGATATAATTCTACTTTTTGTGTAGTTGAGAAGTTGATATTGTGGTGATTATTCATATTGAATGAAAAAGACTAAGAAATTGTCAAAAAACCACTGATTTATTGATAATTAGAAAGACCGGTTTCGGTTATTACACCATTGTCAATCTCTGATAAACTGTCAGAGATTGACAATGGTGTAATAACCGAAACCAGTCTTTCTAATTATCAATAAATCAGTGGTTTTTTGACAATTTCTTAGTATTTCTCATTCAACGACGAAATAATTATTATCAGCTGTTTTTCCAATGATGAAAAATAATTATCTTTTTAATGTCCTTCAGCGAGTTTTCCCAGGGATGAGTCCTAGTGCTATCGAATTCTTATATTTTAAACCCACTATGTTCTGAATTTCGTGACAATCGTTAGAGCCGTTTTCGAGATCCAGTGAAATATGACATAAGTGGACTCAAGTCATTTCACAAATGATATTCTACAGCATCTCTCGCATTCCCAAACTAACTACAGTAGAGTAGTTAATATACCCAAGCATAGATTCCCAAAATTCATCTGCAATACCTGACTTAGGCTCAACTCATACCTACGCGACTCAGGTGGAGAAGAGACTGGACTCTAGTGGAGAGCATGTGTTTCCAAATGGTGACACTCAGACCAGTCGATTCTAGTCTCCGCTACTGTCACCATTTGGAAACACATGCTCTACACTAGAGTCCAGTCTCTTCTCGACCTGAGTCGCGTAAGTGTGAGTTGAACCTTAATATGCTATAATGCTCTTCATAACTAGTAGTTCTGTGAACAGTAGACCTCACGCAGTATTCTCATCCACAAGTACCTGATGTCACTTGTTTTAAATGTTGAAAAACTCAGTTCACGTTTGAATTTGTATTTCATATGATATAATTAATCCAGTTCCGTGATAATCCTTGTATCTGATGGAAATTAATTTTTTACAATAAAAAATGTTATAATTCCTCCAGCATTATTTAGTTCATTGATTTATTTTTAATCACCAATTAAATATGAGGTATTTGGAAGGTGAGAATATTTATACAAATAGACACGCATAGTAATACCATGACAACAAAACAAAATATTGAAACCAAAGACCTTAAAGCTGCGATTAGACCAAAGCTATTAACAGAATGTTAATAAATCAATCCTTATAGATTATATTAGATTGAACATAACTTATCATACACATGATAAACATATTATGTGTTTGTCAAGTTCAGTTCAATCTAATAGAATCTATGAGGATTAAGCTATTAACATTTTGTTAATAACTTTGGTGTAAGCCCAGCTTAAAGATGCTGAAAATTATAACATATTGTAAAAAATTAATTTTCATCAGATACAAGGATTATCACGGAACTGGATTAATTATATCATATAAAATACCTCTTTAAAGTCTTTGATTGAAACTGAAACTATAAACCTCATACAAATACAGTAACAGACTGGCTTGTCCACACATCTGTTTAATCACTTGTCAGCTGACTTATGATGAATAATTCTATAGTCCGAGTTCTACTCCAATATTGGCGTATGAAGGAGGCTACTCTTTCCTTTTATATTATCCTTGAGATGCAAAATTTCCAAAAACCTTGTATATACGTTGACGCGCAAATTAAAAAGGATTATACCTGTCAAATTTCATGAAAATTTGATACCACGTTTCGCCGTAAATGCGCAACATATAAACATTTAAACATTAAGGGCCGGTTTCCAGCTAAATCCCGAGCTCGGAAACCGGCCCTAAGAGAAATGCCTAACCGTCGACTTGAATCTTAGACCTCACTTCGCTCGGTCAAAAATCGAAAAACTTTGAAAAATATCATGAGTAGAAAGTTCATTTTTAGCCTTTGCACAGCCTTAGATTAGCTCCTTCATAATCACTGCACTAAATTGTTACATTAATTTTTTCCACTCTCACTAAGGACTCCGGGATGTCAACACCAGATCTGTTGGCTTCTTCCTTCTCAATCTCCTTGTCAATGTTGAGTTGTCCGAAAGCTGGATTGTCTCAACATTTTGTGTTATAAATTATTAATTATTAACGTATTTTTCCCTTCCTTGCCCTATTACCATTGGGAAGGAAAGTATTTCTTTCCAAAAAAATTCAAGATACCCCAATTTCATGTTTTCTATACGTTTCAAGGTCCCCTGAGTCCAAAAACATGATTTTCGGGTGTTGGTCTGTGTGTGTGTGTGAGTGTGTGTGTGTGTGTGTGTGTGTGTGTGTGTGTGTGTGTGTTGTGTGTGTGTGTGTGTGTGTGAGTGTGTGTGTGTGTGTGTGTGTGTGTGTATCTGTGAACATTCCTAATCATCCGATTGACTTGAAATTCTAAACTTAAGGTCCTTATACCATGAGGATCCAACAATAAGAAATTCAATAAAATTCAATTCAAAATAGTGGATAATGACTAAAAAGCCTTTTTTCCACGGTACCCAAATTTCCAAATTTCTATACGTTTCAAGGTCCCCTGAGTCCAAAAAACTGGTTTTTGGGTATTGGTCTGTATGTGTGTGTGTGTGTGTGTGTGGTGGTGTGTGTGTGTGTGTGTGTGGTGTGTGTGTGTGTGTGTGTGTGGTGTGTGTGTGTGTGTGTGTGTGTGTGTGTGTGTGTGTGTGTGTGTGTGTGTTGTGTGTGTGTGTGTGTGGTGTGTGTGTGTGTTGTGTGTGTGTGTGTGTGTGTTGTGTGTGTGTGTGTGTATGAGTGTATGTGCGTCTGTGTACACGATATCTCATCTCCCAATTAACGGAATGACTTGAAATTTGGAACTTAAGGTCCTTCCACTATAAGGATCTGACACGAACAATTTCGATCAAATGAAATTCAAGATGGCGGCTAAAATGGCGAAAATGTTGTCAAAAACAGGGTTTTTCGTGATTTTCTCGGAAACAGCTCCAACGATTTCGATCAAATTCATACCTAAAATAGTCATCAATAAGCTGTATCAACTGCCACAAGTCCCATATCTGTAAAAATTTCAGGAGCTCCGCCCCATCAATGCAGATAGATTCTCAATTATCAGGCTTCAGATACAATTAAAACAAAAAAAAATCAAGTGGAGTAGATTGAGCATGGAAAACTCTACAATTAATGTTCAGTAACAGTTTCACCTAAAATTGGAAATAAGCTTTAAATTAGAGAAAATGTAATTATTCAATTGCAAATTATTGTTGATTCTATTAAATCATTCACTATGTAGAGATAGCAGACCTCATGTGTGTCTCCAGCGTTATTGCCCTGTCACCAGCTGGCTCAAATCTTTGAATAATAAACTTGAGATGCGCGGGAACACTAGCGTCAGGTGATCAATTTTCATAACGGCAAGGAAAGTTGTGTGAGTGCGCCACACTAGATTCTTTCAAATTAATACCATGGATAGCTATTTATAAGCCCTATCAGCTGACATGAGTCTCATTTCTGGAAAAATTGCAGGAGCTCCTTAATATTCTAGAGAAAAATGGCGGATGATTACTAAAAAACCATGTTTTTCATGATTTTCTCAAAAATGACTTGGCCAATATTTTCCAAATTCATACCCTGTATAGTTATATATCAGCTCTATTAACAAGCATGATTCTCCTCCCTGAGAAACTAACAGGGGGTCCACCCCATCCTTGAGAAATTTACTTTGTAACCTCCTCCTCGTGCTTGAGGTAGGTGGGTAGAGCAGTTTATTCAAAAGAACACACGTCAATATTTTATTTGTAGAACAGCTGCTTTGACAACTTTTAAAAAATCCTCAAATTTCATAATTCAAACGAAGGAAAATGTAATCTGAGAACAATAACAATAGTATAATCATAGTTTTAATAAAATTATCTAGCCACCAATCGGCTTAATGTTATTCCCCTAGATTATCCTCGTTTAAGAATGAGGCTAATGAATCAATGAGCAAGGAAAGTTGTTGTGTGAGTGTACCACACCAGATTTTTTAATTTTAGTATTATTTTTCGTTCCACAGATGCTTTAAAGATGCAGAATACAAGTATAAGAACTCATACCGCACTAAATTGAATCTGATAGCGTCCATGAAGACTGACAGCTCGAAAACCTTCTCCTTAGAATCGCCTGACAACTACAGAAATCACCCATTCGTCACATATATAACTCAAGAGGTCTCCTTATGTCGTGCTCCTGGAGGTGTAAGTTTGATTTATTTATTGATTTGTAGACAATACGTACTAGTAGTTCTGTGAACTGTAGACCTCACGCAGTTTTCTCATCCACAAGTCACCTGCTCTAGTTTCAACGGAACCAGTCTCCCTACAAAATATCTGTAATAAGTTTGACAGTCTATCATAATCTCCCTGGATTTTTGACCGAACGTAGTGAGGAACTGGATGAGTTATCATATGGGATACAAATTCAAACGTGAACTGAGTTTATCAACATGAGTGAGTTTTTGTACTTGGAGAAAACAAGCAAAAGTTTTTGAGAGTAAATTATGATTCAACTGTGTATTGTGATTAAACTGAATCAACTAGAACAGGTGATATCAGATACTTGTGGATGAGAAAACTGCGTGAAGTCTACTGTTCACAGAACTACTAGTATTGCTTTTATCATGTATTTCTATGATGTTGTAATTTTCTATTTCTGCCAATAAAACATTTCAAAAGCTTCTGTTACTGTTGTAGATATTCAGTATTGTCAACAAAAATAAACAAGTCATTCTATTCTATCGTATTAGTAGCTTACCCGGCGAACTTCGTACCGCCAAAAAGTCAATGTATCTCATGTCACACTTGACTTTATTTGGTGAATCATGAAATTTATCTGACAGTCAATATTTTCATTTACATCTCAATACGAACTTCCAATGTGCTCAAAACTACCGTTTGAATACCAGTAAACAATTTTATCACAGAGTGACGTGTTTATTACAGCTGGTAAGTTCAGATGCTAAATCATATTGACACAACATGATCTTGAATCATGATGATCTTCCCGTTCTACGTCAGCCGCTCGGCCGATAATTTTGAAAACGTAGATCTGTAAAATAGATTAATATATAATTATTATTAGCCCCCCTATTAACATTTCTGATCAGAAACCATCCCCAATATTCACACAACATATTCCCAAAGTTTTATGCCGTTCTGTCAAGTAGTTTTCGAATCTATAAGCTAGGGGACAAACAAACAAACACACAAACAGACATTCATTTTTACTTTCCTTGCCCTATTACCATAGGTAAGGAGAGTATTTCTTTCCATAAAAATTTAAGGTGCCCTAGTTTCATGTTTTCTATACGTTCCATTACTTTCCTTGCCCTATTACCATAGATGAGGGAAGTATTGCTTTCCAAAAAAATTTAAGGTACCCTAATTTCATGTTTTCTATACGTTTCAAGGTACCCTGAGTCCAAGAACATAATTTTTGGGTGTTGGCATAGCCACCTCTAATACAAGGCCCCAGCCTACGATATTGCAACGTCGCAGTGTAGGCCTAGAATCTAATACATGATTGGTGAAAAAGATCAGCTGGTATTTTTTAAAAAAATTTTCACCAATCATGTATTAGATTCTAGGCCTACACTGCGACGTTGCAATATCGTAGGCCGGGGCCTTGTATTAGAGGTGGCTATGGTGTTGGTCTGTGTGTGTGGGTGTGTGTGTGTCTGTGAACACGATAACTCCATTCCTAATCAACCGATTGACTTGAAATTTTAAACTTAAAAAGTCCTTATACCATGAGGATCCGACAATAGGAAATTTGATAAAATTGAATTCAAAATGGCGGAAAAAATGGCGGTTAATGGCTAAAAAACCATGCTTTTCACGGTTTTCTCGAAAACGGCTCTAGCGTTTTTTTCAAATTCATACCCTAGATAGCTAGCTATTCATAAGCCCTATCAACTGACATGAGTCTCATGTCTTGGAAAATCGCAGGAGCTCCGTAATATTCCTGAAAAGGATGAATTTTGTTAAATTTCTATCACGATTTTCTCGAAGATGACTTGACCGATTTTTCTCAATCCATACCCTGTATAGTTATATATCAGCTCAATTAACTGGAATGAGTCTCCTCCCTGAGAAACTAGCAGGGGGTCCACCCCATCCCTGAGAAATTTACTTCGTAACCTCCTTCTCGTGCGTGAATGAATTTTGTGTGTCTCAGAGAGAGATCGGTTGGTAGGTAGAGCAGTTTATTCAAAAGAACACATGACGATATTTTATTTGTAGAACAGCTGTTTTGACAACTCTCAAAAAATCCCCAGATTTCATTATTCAAACAAAGGAAAATGTACTCTGAACACAACAATAATAGTATAATCGTAGTTTAATTATTTAGCCGCCAATCGTGATAATGTAATTCCCCGAAATTATCCTCTTTTAAGAATGAGACTTATAGATGATCAATGAGCAAGGGAAGTTGTGTGAGTGCACCACACCAGATTTTTAATTTCCTTGCCCTATTACCAAGGAAAGTATTGCTTCCAAAAAAATTAAGGTACCCTAATTTCAAGTTTTCTATACGTTTCAAGGTCACCTGAGTCCAAAAACATGATTTTTGGGTATTGGTCTGTGTGTGTGTGGGTATGTGTGAGTGTGTGTATATGTGTGTGTGTGTGTGGTGTGTGTGTGTGTGTGTGTGGTGTGTGTGTGTGTGTGTGTATGTGTGTATGTCTGTGAACACGATAACTCCATTCCTAATCAACCGATTGACTTGAAATTTCAAACTTGAGGTCCTTATACCATGAGGATCCGACAATGAAAAATCCAATAAAATTGAATTCAAAATGGCAGGAAAAATGGCGGATAATTACTAAAAAACCATGTTTTTCACGGTTTTCTCGATAACGGCTCTAACGATTTTCTTCAAATTTATACCATGGATAACTATTTGTAAGCCCTATCAACTGGCACGAGTTTCATTTCTGGGAAAATTGCAGGAGCACCGTAATATTCTTGAGAAAAAAGGCGGATAATTACCAAAAAAAAAACATGTTTTTCACGATTTTCTCGAAAACGGCTCTAACGATTTTCTTCGAATTCATACCATGGATAGCTATTTATAAGCCCTATCAACTGGCACGAGTCTCATTTCTGGGAAATTTGCAGGAGCACCGT
This sequence comes from Nilaparvata lugens, assembly GCF_014356525.2. Taxonomy (NCBI): domain Eukaryota; kingdom Metazoa; phylum Arthropoda; class Insecta; order Hemiptera; family Delphacidae; genus Nilaparvata; species Nilaparvata lugens. The sequence continues at coordinate 5,454,403 of NC_052512.1, read as the reverse complement.
AATATTCTTGAGAAAAAGGCGGATAATTGCTTAAAAATCATGTTTTTCACGTTTTTTTCAAAACTAACTTGACTGATTTTTTCCAAATTTATACCCTGTATAGTTATTTATAAGCTCTATCAACTGGCATGAGTCTCCTTCCTGGGAAACTAAGGGGGTGTTCACCCCATCCTTGAGAAATGGACTTAGTAACCTCCTTCTCGTGCATGAGGTTGGTGTGTGGCCCAGTTCATAAAAAGAACACATAGTCGAGATATATCATTTTATGTACATCAGCTGTTTTGACAACTTTAAAAAAATGACGACTAAAAAAAAAATAATCGAATTTCACAATTTACACAAAGGAAAAAGTACTCTGAAAACAATTATATATATATATATATATATATATATATATATATATATACACATATACAGAAGTCTGATCATAGCTTCAAATATGAGCAAGGAAAGTTGTGTGAGTGTGCCACACCAGATTCTTATATAAATAGAGATGTACGGTGTAATTCTATGTTATATGTCGAGTTTACACATTGTGAAATATCTGTTGAGGTAAAAATAATCTAGAATCTTGAATCGATTATGCATTCTGTTACAGGAGAATCAATTTCTGAGAGTTTTCAACGAGTTGAAGGTCGTGGAGCCAGTGCATGAAGTGGAATTCTATGATGGAGTTTTTGTCTCCGATTATGTATTCACTGGACTGAATTCCAAGTCAGTTTATGTCATCGAGATAAAATTTCTGAGCTTGAAAGATGAGCATGTCATCAAGTATGGTGAGTAATATAGAATACTTCGCACCCTTCTTCCCAGCACCCATATGATGAGGTCCACGTTATAACGGCAGTGTTTGATTACAGTGAGGTCCACGTTATAAAGACAGTTTTCGATTATAGTGAGGTTCACGTTATAACGACAGTGTTCGATTATAGTGAGGTCCACGTTATAATGGCAGTGTTTGATTATTGAGGACCACGTTATAACGGCATTGTTTGATTATAGTGAGGTCCACGTTATAACGGCAGTGTTCGATTATAGTGAGGTCCACGTTATAACGGCAGTGTTCGATTACAGGGAGGTCCATGTTATAATGGCAGTGTTCGATTATAGTGAGGTCCATGTTATAATGGCAGTGTTCGATTATAGTGAGGTCCATGTTATAACAGAATTGTTTGATTATAGTGAGGTCCATGTTATAACGGCAGTGTTTGATTATAGTGAGGTCCACGTTATAATGGCAGTGGTTGATTATAGTGAGGTCCACGTTATAACGGCAGTGTTTGATTATAGTGAGGTCCACGTTATAACAGCAGTGTTTGATTATAGTGAGGTCCATGTTATAATGGCAGTGTACGATTGACAATACTGTTGATGTTGCTGTCCTTTTTTATCATACAACAAAACAGATAGCGCTATCTCTCTCTCTAACTTTGCAATGTTGTCAGTTTGCCAGAATATTTTATTTTTACTATTGACAGTGACTGTACAAAGGTGAACAATTCATTATTGGTTGCCATTTTTTTCTTCATTGTATCAAAATACTCGAGTACACAAGTCGTATAATTGATTTAAAATGTATTTTTTGAACAATGAAATAATTTTTAGACATTACCATATGAGAAACACAAATAAAAATACCTGAAATGACATTTTAAAAGTTGATAACTAACTATCCTAGACTTCATCCTTGCCTCAGTTAGCCTACATGTATAGGTTATACCTACTTGTACCAGTATAAGTAATATTGAAAAGTTATTTCAGAACTATTTCCATTGAAATTATTCATTTTGAATGGGATTCATATTTTTCTATTATTTTAAAAAGAAATTGAAATAGAATACCTACCAAATAACTCAATTTATGTTGTTTTGGAATTCAGATTGTTGTATCACAGCTTTTCAAATTAGCCGCCATTCCAGGTTTGTATAAAAAAATCTAATCTCAGTTATGAAAACAAATTTTCGAATCAAATTATGGAAAAAAAATTTTCATGAATTATTCGACATTAAATCGATTATTTTATCAGGGAAATTATAATTATAATTAGATCAAATTCAATGGGATGAATTGAGTGAGAGCTGTGTACACTCAGTGGCAAAATGGAGAGACTTGGCAACGTTTATCTCCTATCTTCCTTCACTGCCATTATAACGTGGCCCTCACTATAGCAATGTTATTGCTATTTTATACTCTGGCCTGATTCCTTCATTTGTTTCCGATTATGATCCGATAGTAGGGTGATAATGATAATATCGTGTGACCTGGCTGACTAAGGCTGGTGTCAGAGTTTTCAGGTCGCAACTGATCAATTTCAGGGCCTCTGACATGACCTAACGACTACTTCACTAATGGTGAATGTTAAGGTGCGTGCAATCCACTTTTAATCAGCTGACTATATCTGTATCTTTACAGAGACGGTAAGATACATATATAAAAAGCTTGGCATCAGCTGATTAAAAGTTAATTGCTCATGTTTGCGGCTCGTAAATCTGTACACACCTCTAAGATTACTTGCTGAAGGACCTTGAAAGGAGTAACTTTTTATTCTTTATGCAGTAGCTGATCAAAATAGAGATTTCCATCCTCATTATCTGTTGAAAACGAGAGAGAGAGATTGATTGATTGAGTACTTTATTTATGTAGATTACAATATATACTGGGTTGTACACTTATATACAATAGCTTACAATATAGCAAAATTATAGATGAATTTACATAATATAGACTAAGAAAATAATTTTTGAACTGTATATGATATGAAATAGCAATTTGTAATATAATAACTATAGATAATAATTATATTGTTATGCATCTACACAAATTGGCGGAGCTTTGGACATATCAATGTCCATTCTTCGGAAAGAATATTAAAAATATCCTGCCCACTAACTCTCTACCAAAACTTTAATTCCATTAATTAAACTAAGGATATATCTATTAATGGCAATATTGTGAAAGTTCTTATTAAAATGTATATTTGAGAGAGGAAAAACAGAAAATTGATAAAGTAAAATAATTATATAGGTAGATAAGATCAAATTATTGATTAATAAAATGAAGTAGGCTGAAAGTAGATCAGGGTAATCAACTTTCAGTAATATACAGCAGTATGCAGTGGATAATTAAAATGACATGAGTTCACATAATATATATATATATACAATTCATTCTATAACAGGTTTAAAGGTTTATATTGGTGGGATGGGTGACGGATGGTTGTCATGTGATCGTTCTAGGGCCGGACAGTTTCAGTAATTTGTTCCAAGAGAGAGAGAGAGTGAGAGAGAGAGAGTTTAGATTGGATTAGATTAGATTAGAGTTTTTTATTTATGTATGTTATAATATTTACTGGCTTTCACACTAATTTCCATTAAATGACGGCATCGCTTATTATTCAACGAATTTCACAAAGTACAAAAATTAATCAATGAGAATAAAGATTGAATGCAATATTAGAACAACAACAATAATATTATATTGTGATGTAACTTCATAAATCGGGGGTGTTCCAACAGATAATTGTCGATTCTGTGAAAAGGATTTAAAATAATATCCTTCCCTTCAATACATGACCGGGAGAGAGAGAGAGAGTGTGGGAGGGAGATAGATTGATTGATTATATTCCTCTGTTGGGGCCGAGTTAGGACTGCAGGTCCTCTCTCCAAGAGAGTGAGAGAAGGCTCTCTCTTCCAATCTCAGTAGTTTGCTGATTCTTAAGGCCGGTTTCTGAGCTCGGGATTTAGCTAAGTTCTAGACTTTGAGCAGCTGGAGTCAGAAAATTGGCTTTCAAAATGGGGCGTAGTCATAGTCATTGTCACGTTTAGATTAAATTTCAGAAAAAAACTAGAAAATTGAACACAAAATAAAATAAAGAGAAAATAGTGTAAAGTTGCAGCTATTTAGAATTATTTAGGAATGTTTCATTTTGTCAATGAAGAACGTTTCCAGTTATAGAAATGGGAAAATAATGATTTTTTCGCCCCACTTGGATGTAATGAGCTAGTTTTCGTGCGTCATATAGAGGCCGAAAATGATTGTTTTCTGACCAGGCCGGTAAAATTTTTACGGCCCTAGGGCTGTAAAATAACCTTGAAGTCAGCTGATTCTGATTTGATGTGAATGTGTTTACAAAATAGTTTATGCTTCTAGAATTGAATAAAGTATTTTGCAATAAGATACTTTCATCTTATTTGGATGAATTAAATAAAAATAAGATACTATGAACTATTCAAATTCAATTTCCAGAGTATAATAGAATCTAAAATCTAACCTCATAGTACTGCATTTATCACAAAACCTGGTGGATAATTTTGGAACTACTTGGGCAATATCCTTCGGTGCTGAATGTTCTTACAAATAGGTAGTTTATGAAACGAAATCAGTTCATGCTTCTAGAATTGGATAAAGTATTCTGCAATAAGATAGTATCATTTTATTTGGATGTATGAAATACAGATAAGATATATTATAAACTATCCTAATAGATAGATCTTCTAACCTAAACTTCCGCAGTTGATGACAATGAGCATTGTTGACGTTGACATTCAGATTGGCCAAATTTCAAGTGTGCTAAAACAGCTGATCAAAAAACTTTCTATTATTCGTGTTTATTATTCAAGAATCAAAACATTTATAATAATATCATATTATTGTCATTTGAAAGAATAAAAAAGTATAAATTCAACCTCCCACATGAAAACATAATTGAACATAATCTTTCAGGTTATTTAGACAAATGAGAATAAAAAATAAAAATACTTGGAAAATTTCCTGATGTTCAGATTACATCAGATTTGCTAGAGCTATGATCTTCCAGTTTTGCTTTTGGAAGTGCCTAATAAACAATTATTCTCATATATATCGATTGTTTTATTTTTCTGTGTGGCAAAAAATAGCGTAAGCACCACAGGCAAAAATGTGTTTCCAGCTCTCAATCTTTTCTAGTCCTCGGTCTACGGCCTCGGACTTGAAAACCGATTTCGAGCCAGAAAAGTCTCATTTTCGGCCCTAGGTGCAAAGTATACTAATAAGCTGCAACTATTCAAGGAGCATTTTCGTTTGTGCATAAACTTCTGCAGTCGACGACGACAAGCATTGTTGGCATTCATATTGTCCAAATTTCAAGTGTGCTAAAACAGCTGATCAAATAACTTTTCATTATTTGTGTTTACTATTCAAGAATCAAACATTTCTAATAATATCAACATATATTGCCATTTAAAAGTATGAACAATTTCTAACTCAACCTCCATTAAAACATAATTGAACATAATCTTTCAGGTTATTTAGAGAAATTGGAATCTACTCAATGTGAGATCCTCACCCTGTCGACGATGGCATTTACGTACAAACGAGAACCCAGCTTTACTGTGACTAGGCCCCTTTTCGGAAAGCCAATTTTCTGACTCCAGCTGTTGAAAGTCTAGAACTTAGCTGAATCCCGAGCTCGGAAACCGGCTCTTATATTCTACTTTCCTTGCCCTATTACCATAGGTAAGGAAAGTATTGCTTTCCGAAAAAAATTAAGGTACCCCAATTTCTAAATTTCTAGGCTATACGTTTCAAGGTCCCCTGAGTCCAAAAAAGTGGTTTTTGGGTATTGGTCTGTATGTGTGTGTGTGTGTGTGTGTGTGTGTGTGTGTGTGTGTGTGTGTGTGTGTGTGTGTGTGTGTGGTGTGTGTGTGTGTGTTGTGTGTGTGTGTGTGTGTGTGTGGTGTGTGTGGTGTGTGTGTGTGTGTGTGTGTGTTGTGTGTGTGTGTGTGTGTGTGTGTGTGTGTGTGTGTGTGTGTGTGTGTGTGTGTGTGTGTGTGTGTGTGTGTGTGTGTGTGTGTGTGTGTGTGCGTGTGTGTGTGTGTGGTGTGTGTGTGTGTGTATGTATGAGTGTATGTGCGTCTGTGTACACGATATTTCATCTCCAAATTACGGAATGACTTGAAATTTGAAACTTAATGTCCTTACACTATAAAGATCCGACACGAACAATTTCGATCAACTGCAATTCAAGATGGCGGCTAAAATGGCAAAAATGTTTTCGAAAACAGGGTTTTTCGCGATTTACTCGAAAACGGTTCCAATGATTTTTATCAAATTTATATCTAGAATAGTTATTGAGAAGCTCTATCAACTGCCACGCCACAAGTCCTATATCTGTGAAAATTTTAGGAGCTTCGCTCCATCTATGCAAAGTTTGATTTTAGTTTCCCAATTATTAAGCTTCAGATACAATTTACACAAAAAATTTCAAGAGGAAAAGATTGAACATGAAAATCTCTACAGATAATTTCTGGTAACATTCCCAACTCAAATTGAAAATAAGCTCGAAATTCGAGAAAATGTGATTATCAAATTGCAAATGTTGATTCTATTAAAACGATTCACTATGAAGAGATAGCAGATCTCGTGTGTATCCAGCGTTATTGTCCTGTCACCAGCTGGCACAGATCTTTGAATAGTGGACTTGAGATGCGCGTGAACACTAGCATTAGGGGATCAATGTTCATAACGGCAAGGAAAGTTGTGTGAGTGCACCACACCATATTCTATTTTTGGGCTGGTCAGCTGATTTTATCCACTCATTTATTGATCAATTTTGATGTTATGATTGTTTCAGAGGGTGAAGTGGGAGTCCAAGAGTATGAAGGCGAAACACCTACATTGTTGACAGAGTGAGTGAAATTTTTCCATCCACTTTTTTCATTACTTCTTAAATTCTTCTTTTTCTTGCCTTCGCCTCTTCCTCCTTATTTACCAACTCTAGTTGAATCTTAAAATTTCATGTTGTGCAAAGGCTAAAACTAAACTTTCCACTGTGGAACCTGTTTGATATTGCTATCACTATTGACAAATCTGATGTTCTTGAATGTTATCTTATATTTTAAGATTGTTTGACTAGCTAGGCTATTAGGAATTTGACGGTCTTTATTTCTTTTGTATAATTCTGGACTTTTGTATAACTGACTTTCTTTTAACTTATGTGACGTTTGTTTTTAACATTATTGTAATGTTTTGCAACAATAAAAAATGATTTGATTTGTGTGGCCCTTTAGGCTTGTGCGTGGATAATGAGTGAGAGGGATGATGATGAAAGATTACGACTACTTTTTAGGTGGTCGGGACCGACGGCTTATCGTCTCCTCCGAAAGCTGGGATGGCCGTATCTATGTGATTGTGCTGTGGTCAAAAAATGTTTGCCCCGGTCGAGATTCGAACTCAGGCTCTCTTGATTATTGGACCAGCGTGTTATCACTTACTCCAACGAGCCACCCAAGAGATATTATAGATTATAGTTTCGACTCGATCGGCTTTTGTCTGTTTGTTTGTTTGTACCGCAGTTATTTTCCGATTTGGATGGAATTTGGTATGCCAGTTCTTTGAAACAAGGTGCAGAAACGTATGTGTAACGATTTTTGATAAAACCTCTGGTTTTTTTGTAATTTGAAAAAACCTTAAACTAACCTCAATCCAGAAAGGATGTGTCTTTGAAATTACAGCAATTCATGATCATTCTTTTCCGCATCTACCGTTACGAGCACATGGTGACCAAGTTGGTTAGACCGTTGCTTCTCACACTGTGGGACCGAGGTTCAAATCTCGTTCCTACCAATCTTTTTTCGCAGATGATACTAATAATTGTTTTATCTTATTCTAATAATATATCATTACAAAATAAATTATTATGATTGGATAGAATTATTAAATTAGATAATCTCATTATAATTATTAAATTGATTCATCGAATTGATTGGATAAATTATTTAAAAAAAATCTTTATTGTATTGGAGTCCAATACTGCAGTTGTAGAAAGAAATTTGTAGTATGTAAAGATATAAAGGTTAATTTTGTTTCTCTTTTTGTGTAGTTGAGAAGTTGATATTGTGGTAATTATTCATATTGAATAGAAGAGACTGAGAAATTGTCAAAAAAACACATATTTATTGATTCTTAGAAAGACCGGTTTCGGTGATTACACCATTGACAATCTCTGATAAACTCTGATAAAGACCGAAACCGGCCTTTATCAATGAATCTGTGGTTTTTTGACAATTCCTTAGTCTTTTTCATTTGAGAGGTAGAATTTTTATGTATTTGATATAAAGGAACCTCCTTGATAAGTCCAGTGTCCCTTCAAACAGTGTCTCTAGAACTTTCAATGGAGAAAATAATATATGACATAGCTAAATCTTCACAATATTCTGTACTTATTGTACTGGCCCTTCTCATTAGATTTAAAGTTTTATTCATGAGCGAGGTCTACTGTTCGCAGAACTACTAGTAACAATTAGTTTTTTTTCTGCAGTGATACGAAATCAATGAAAGTGACAGAGGAGGATATTGTCTGGTCGGTCGGCCATTTTCCCGATGTCAACATGAATGAAGAGGATCGCCGTAAATTCATTCAACAGAATAGCATTCCATACGATAGAGAGGGACAGTTCAAAGTTAAAAAAAATGGGAAATGGAAACTCGAGTTTGGAGATTCCAGCGAGTACGTCACAAAAATACAAAAAAGAACTGGACAAGCTGTGTAAGCAATAAGTTTTATCACATTTCTCTTCTCTATAGTGAGTCCCACGTTATAATGGCAGTAGAGGAGGATAGAAGAACTACGTTGCCGATCTTTAGTCTTGTTAATCTATATATATAAAAGCGAAATGGCACTCACTCACTGACTGACTGACTGACTCACTCACTCACTCACTCGCAGAACTAAAAATCTACCGGACCAAAAACGTTCAAATTTGATAGGTATTTTCAGTTGGCCCTTTAGAGGCGCACTAAGAAATCTTTTGGCGACATTTTAACTCTAAGGGTGGTTTTTAAGGGTTTTAAGTTCGTCTTTTAGCATGTATATTCTTCTTATTCCAATATGTTAATAAAGAACTATAGTCTAGAGAGAGTACCTCTTCGGAACAGTTGTTCTGGTAACTAAATTACAAATTTTGTCAGGTTGGCATTAAGTTTAGTTGACTTTGTTAGGTTGGCACCAAGTTGAAGATTCAAATGCATTTATCCAGGACCTAAATACGAATTTATCCAGAAGCTCCTAAATACCTATTTAGGAGGTCCTGATTTATCGCGGAAAAATGTATTGGGTACTGCTACTTCAATCAGAGCTATTCCTGGGAATATTATATTACTAGCCGTCAGGCTCGTTTCGCTCGCCATATCCGTTTAGCCAGACGTTTAGTCTGGACCCCCGACTGGATCGTACAAATATATGATAAAAATATGACATTATATTTCAAATTTGGTAGGTGTGTTCAGTTGGCCCTTTGGAGGCGCAATAAGAACAATAAAATCTGCGTTTTTCAGCGTTTTCTCAGCTTTATCGAGATCAAATAAACAGAAAATGTTCAAATTTACTACAGAAGTTCAGCTGGGGTGCAATAATGTTGTGTTAGAAGGAATTTGAAATAACGCCAAAGATACGCCCAAAATTAGCGTTTTCTCAGCTTTTCTGCGTTTCCTCACCTTTTTCAATAATTGATGGAAATATATTTAAAAAAAATCAGTACACAGGTTCAGCTGAGGTGGAAGAATTTTGTTCGCCAAAGATACGCCGATATAGTAACAGGTGTTTTTCGAGATCAAATTGACATAATATGTTCAAATTCGGTACAGAGGTTCCGCTGAGGTCTACATGCAGGCGAGCGAAGCGAGCCCGCTGATCTCAATCTTGGACGATCCAGTCGGGGGTCCGGGGGTTGGAGCCGCCTGGCTAGACGGATATGGGCCTGACGGCTAGTGCCTTCTATAGACGGTAGCTGATACAGGTCTATTGATGTAATATTAAGAGCCAGTTGCACGTACGTCTGTTAAATATGGACGTTTATATGTTAGTCTTATGGATTCATTTATGTTCCACAAAGATCGGTTAGTTTTCGATCCAGATTAAGTTTTCCCGTTAACTAACCAAGATTTTAACGGTTTCACAATCCGGCAACACTGTAATTTAACCGACAGATGTTATTATTCTGAACAAATGGAAAACAATTAAGGTTATGTTATTGAAGCGGTGACCATTCTTTGGGCCATATGAATAAAGTTGAGCATTTGCTTATACTTCTAAAATATGGAGCATTTGCTTCATTTCATATGAATAAACGTGAGCAAAACCTTTTGCTCATTCTCATCAAAAAAAATTTTGAGCATTTGCTCAAAAGTAAGAGCTTATACTCAAAATAATATGATTAAACTGGAGCATTTGCTCAACTTTTGAAGCAAATGCTTCAAAAAAAGTGAGTCAAGTCTAGAGCAGCTTATCACCTTTTGCTCATAGTAAAATGGCTTAACTAATTCGTATGAGGAAGAGCAAACAGTTCTGATTGAGCATCCGATGCGATCGGAAGGTATCTTATCGTATAAAGTTCTATCACCCAATAAAGTTGAGGATTTTAGACCAATCAGTATTCAACCTGCATTGTCCAAAGTGCTGGAAAGACTCATTCATGCTCAAGTTGTAGAATTTCTAGACAAGAATAGTAAGCTTCATAACTTTCAATCAGGCTTTAGGAAATTCCATTCAACTGAGACAGCGCCGCTTCGTGTCACTGATGATATAAGGTTAGCTATGGGCCAAAGAAAATGCACCATCCTCACCCTATTTGATTTTTCTGGAGCATTCGATACTGTTGATCATACAGTCCTTTTGAATAAGTTGGCTATTCTTGGTTTCAGTCACAACTCGTTAGTTTGGTTCAAATCCTATCTATTAGGTAGGAAACAATGTGTATCTGTCGGTGACAAAAAGTCAACTTGGAAAAATTTTATGCATGGAGTACCACAAGGTTCAATTTCAGGGTCTCTGCTCTTCACTTTATATGCTAATGACCTTTCTTCTATTATCAAATTCTCCACTTTCCATACTTATACAGACGACCTTCAAATCTATTTAAGCTGTCCCATAAAAAAAATTAATGAAACAGTTGGAATAATGAATCAGGATATCAATTCGATAGTAGAATGGACAAAGAAAAATAACCTTAAGCTTAATCCCATCAAAACACAACCCATTATAATTGGATATTCTCGTCTTATAAACAATATTGATCTTGAATCGATTCACAAAATCAGTGTAGACGGTAATGACATTCCTTACTGTAGCTCAGTTAAAAATTTAGGCATTATTATGAATAATACTCTTGTCTGGTCAGAACAAGTGAACTTGTAAAAAGGTATTCTCAGCCATGCATGCATTGAAGAAAATGCACGATATCCTCCCTAGAAACATTAAATTATTATTGGTTCAGTCTCTCATCTTCCAACATTTAATGTATTGTAATTCTGTATTGTAATTCTAACGATATGCAAGTCACTCTGAATGATAAACTACAGCGTTGCCAAAATTATTGTCTATGTTTCGTCTACTCTCTCCAACACCATGATCATATCACCCCATCCCACATTGCTAGTTCAACATTAAAGGTTCCCGATCAAAGGCTTTTTCGAATAGTCAAGCTTGTTGAGATATCTTGGAATACGGTAATCCGAACTATTCTAAAGATGATTTCAAATTTGTCTCTGAAGGTAGGAGGATAGATGCTTCACATACTAGAACCGGAGAAAGTATTTTAAGGATACCCAATCGAACCGAACCACTATTTTCACAAAATCCTTCTTAGTCAGTGCCTGTCGTGCATGGAATGAACTTCCTGTTTCTATCAGGTCTATCGAGAGCCGAGCGAGCTTCATCCTGACTTTAAAAAAAACATCTTCTGGAGCAAATGACTGAAACTGTCCGGCCCTAGAACGATCACATGACAACCATCCCTCACCCATTCCACCAATATAAACCTTTAAACCTGTTATAGAACTTATAGAGCTATATAAACCTAAAGAGAAATTAGTGACTGTATAAAATTCATTTTTTTACAGTAAACTCGTCTATGCTGTAGCATGCTAAATCCATCAAATATGCTCTCAGCAATTCCTTAAATTTTGATCTATCAGGTTCATGTCTTATGCAACCTGGGAGACAACCAATAAATTTTATTCCCATGTATGTTGGACTTTGTTTATATTATTTTTCCTTATTGTGTTTCTTTATTGTAAAATTATTTTTATTTCTTGTGTTGTAATTATGTATATCTACTTGCCGTGGGAATCTAGATTCGTTGGTTTTTATATATAATATTGTCCTATAAATGTACAGGCTGTACACCGTCATGAACTTTAACTTACTGAAGAATGGCTTGCATGATCGCTCTCTATCAAGATTTAGAATTATTCTTATTGCTTCTTTTTGTAATAGGAGTATTTTATTTGAGTTCAAGATGCTTGTTCCCCCATATATTTCAACTCCATATGAAATGTGGGAGTGGATCATTGCAAAGTACACTGCTTTTAACGTTTCTAAGTTCAAAATTTTTGCTAGTCGTCTCAGCGCGAAAATTCCTGAGCTTAATTTTTTACATATTTTTTGAATGTGAACGGAACAACTAAGTGTGTTTTCAAGATATAGACCTAGAAATTTGATTTCTTCCTTATTATTTACGGAATTGAGTTGTTTTACCTCTGAATTCCTACAAGTAAAATGGAGGAGCTTTGTTTTGTTATCATTAAGTAGCATATGTCTATGATTTAAATACTTTTTAGTTAATGATAGAGAATTGTTACATTCAATTTCTGTTGTGTTCCAGTCCTTATCAGCAATGCACATACTTATATCGTCAGCTTATAAGCATAATTTTCTATTTTCAACTAAATTGCACATATATTTAGGCAACCCCCCTAAGTTGCACAGAAACAAAAATGGACCTAACACCGATCCTTGTGGTACAGAATAGTTATTACATTTTAAGTTTGATCCAATATTGTACTGATTTTTATTACTTGTATACTTTATATTTACATACTGTTGCCGTCCTTCTAGATATGACTTGATCCAGCTAAGCTCTTTACCTCTAATTCCGTAATTTTGAAGTCTATTAGATAATAATTTATTATTCACACTGTCAAATGCTCTGGTTAAATCCAGGAATGCTCCTACAGTATTTAATCCCTCATCTAAGTTTTCCGAAATGTTTTCTATGAACTCTATCAAAGCAGTAATGGTTGACCTGTTTTTTATAGCCATGTTGTTCTTTGTCAAGTATACCATTAGTTTCAAAATAATCAATTAACTGAACTAGTACACACTTTTCAAATATTTTAGATAGGGCAGGTCGGATGGCCAAAGGTCTGTAGTTGAGAGGATCAGATGGATCTCCTTTTTTATATGCTGGTATTACTTCTGATATTTTTAATTCGTTTGGGTACACTCCAGTTATAATTGAGGCATTGATTACGTGCAAAAGAGGTTTGATGAGTGATGACTTAGCATCCTTGATTATTTTTTTTGGTATGTAATCATAGCCGGCTGACCACTTTGGTTTTATCGAATCTATTATTCTACTTAAGTCCTTCTCTTGAATTGTATTACATCTAAATGATAATTTTGTAACTTCTTCAATTATCTACTGCATACTGCTGTATATTACTGAAAGTTGATAACCCTGATCTACTTTCAGCCTACTTCATTTTTCAATCAATTTTCTGTTTTTTCCTCTTAAATATTCATATTGATTAAAACTTTTACAATATTTCCATTAATGAATAAATACTTAGTTTAATTAATTAAATTAAAGTTTTGGTGGAGAGTTAGTGGGGAGGATATCATTAATATTCTTTCCGAAGAATGGACATTGGTATGTCCAAAGCTCCGCCAATTTATGTAGATGCATAACAATATAATTATTATCTATAGTTATTATATTACAAATTGCTTTTTCATATCATATACAGTTCAATAATTATTTCCTTCGTCTATATTATGTAAATTCATCTATAATTTTTCTGTATTGTAAGCTATTGTATATAAGTGTATAAGCCAGTATATATTGTAATCTACATAAATAAAGTACTCAATCAATCGTGCTCCTAAGCAACGAGTTTAAGCCGGCCGGCCAGTGTGCTCTTAACCAACTAGGCTACTAAAGTGTTATTCTTGTGAAAATTCTTCCCAGTTTTGTTCCAAAGTGATTTTTTATAAATAAATTTCGGAATTATGGAGTGCGACCGTTGTCAAGGGGGAATAATTAAGGATAGTGTAAAGTGCCATGATTGTCAAACTGATTTCCATCAGAATTGTGTTGGACTATCAAGAGAAACAAGAAATAAGAAATGGAAATGCGAAAAATGCACCGGTACTCAGCCATTGTGAGTGCCAGATCTAATGAAACGGATGATCGTGAAGTATCAAATGAGACATTATTAAGTGCAATCACCGAATTTAGGCTAGAAACTAATTCAAAGTGGTAGGAGAATAACAAGAAGTCGGAGGAAATGAAGAAACAGTTCAACGACGTTAATGATAAGTGTAATAAAACATGTGAAACTGTCAGTGAATTGGAGAAAGAGAACACGCGTCTTAAAGATGAACTGAAAAACGTGAAACAAAATGTACAGGACCTCCAACAGCAGACGCGGAAAAACAATATTTTAATATCAGGTGTACCAGTAACTTACAAGGAAAATGTGTGGGAATATTAGAGGACATAGCTCGCGTTCTACAACTGAATTTTTACCACTCTGATATATCAGCTGCGCATAGGTTAGGTGGTAAGGAAACAGATAATAGACCTCCGACCATTGTCGTGAACTTCACATCCCGAATAACAAAAGAAGTGTGGTTGGTAGCAGGAGGGATAAAGGAAAACTCACTGCAAAGGACCTTAGAGCAACATTTCCAGACAACCCAATTTTCATCAACGAGCATCTTACTCCTGAAAAGAGAATGATTTTCAACGCGGCCAGAAACCTGATGAAAAACAATAAGTTATAGGCTGTATGGGCATCAGATTGCAAAATCATGGTGAAGGTGTCAGCGGAGCAGCGTCCGTTTCGCGTGCGAGACCTCGCACATGTGGAGAGCATTGCCAGCCGTGGCCAACGCGATGCACCGTCGATGCAAACGCCGCCAACCAGCAGCCAAGGCAGCACAGCTAAATAACCCGCCCGCCAGTCAAGTAACCGCATAACAGTGTCTTGAGAAATGTGATTTTTTGTTAGTATGAACGAGAGTAAGAAAATAGTTGGAGTATACTATATTCTCTCAACTCTTTATTTGCAGGAACAGTGAGTACTATATTTATTTTGTTTGAAACTTTCTACAATCACACAAAGATAATCCAAATTATTTGATGCAGTGGACTTGCTATTGCCTGGTTACTCCATTAACTTTTTTCTGTTAACTTATCTTCTTTATTTCGAACTAATACAAGTGCATCTTTTTTCTTGATTCATTTCAAATTACTATTTTCAATTTATCTTATTTTATATGCAAACTCACGTAATTTAAATAATATTATAAGGGAATGTTCAAAGATGAGACAATAAGATAATAAGTGTGCCATAACATTCATTGATATTAATCATGCAGATTGTCACGTCAAGCGATTGTTGCTATATACTCTATTCCAGCCTATTAATTTCATTACAGATAGATTATTTTTCTCATGCAACTGTGTTGTGTGATAGTCGGATATGATTCTTCAAAGTTAGTTTCAGTACAAAAACAACTTGATAAGATATCTCACTAGTATCCTAATCTGTCCGAAGAAATATTTCACTGAGAGAGGGGCCCACACTAGAGTCATGGTTATCGCTTATAGTTTAACCAGTGAAAAGTGAAATTCTTTTCTCATCAATTTTCTCTTTTCTTTTTGAACATTTCTATTTTCTTATGTATTCATAATTTTTCACAGGCACTCTCGTTTATTAGAATTTCCTTCAGATACTTAATTGCATTATTCTTTAATTTGTTATATTTCCATCTCATTACTGGTCGGACGGCTTGCCGTTGTTTTTTATTTCTTTTTCTCCTTTCTTCTCATGATAAGGAATGCTGTAGACTTATTAGATATCTCACCAATTAATTGTGCAGTGTTCAGATATTAAGAATCTTTGTAGTACATTTTTGGAGAGCGGGGAACTTGGGAGTCGCGATGTTGCAAATCAACATAACTTTACTGTAATCCAGCAAAATATTGGGAGCTACAAAAAAAATATTGATGAATTTATTGTAGTATTACAAAGCCTGGGTTATCATTTCACATGCATTATTTCAACGGAGGCTTGGCTGAAAGATGAGAGTGATTTGATGGAGATTCCTGGCTACAATTTATTCAGGTCATATAACAATATTAATCAAAGCGATGGAGTTGTTGTTTACATAGACAATGAGATAACTGCTTCATGTCGCGAGATTCAATTAGGGAATATTGCTACATGTCTCTCCCTCACTTTTGATTGGGTCGGTGTTACTTTTGATCTGCTTGCAATCTATCGTAGCCCCATCTCAAGTCTTGACATTTTTATTGAATCCATTGAATCTTACTTTAACCAACAGAGGAATGACGCTGAATGTATAAAAATCTTCAGTGGTGATATAAACTGCAACCTCTTAACTGCTAATCCACATACTCTGGAAGAAAAGTACTTGGATGTAATGAACGAGGCAGGCTTTATTTCATGTGTAGATAAGGTGACTAGACCGGTCAGCAACACCTGCACCTGCATCGATCACTACTTTGTCAGATTACCGCACACTTTCCAAGTTTCAACAACTGTAGTACAAACCGCGATCACCGATCATTATGCCATATGTCTTAATTTATCAACTCATAAAATAGACAAACTTCCTGAAAAAGATGAATACTATTCTAAAATCGATTGGAATGGTGTTCAGAATTCCTTGTCTGTACAGGGTTGGGACCGTGTAATCGAAGAGAATAATATCAACCTATCAACTAATCTATTTATAGATACTATTCATAATATTATACTTGAGAAGACATCTTAAATAAAAATAACTTCAAAAAAATACAAAAATCAAACCATGGATTACCAGAGGCTTAATAAATTCAATACGTTACCGCGATAAACTCAAGAAGAAACTTAATAGACAGCCCTACTGCATTGCTTTAGAAAACGAATTCATCCGATTCAGAAACTTACTACACTCAACCATTAAACGAGTCAAACATAATTATTGTAAGAATAAGATTGATGAGGTTTCATACAACCCTCAAAAGTTTTGGACCGTAGTGAAAGAGATTGCTGGTAAATCAAAATGCCATCAATCATAGAGACCCCAACCAAACCCAAAATATCAAAGATATCTGCAACAATTTTAATCAATATTTCACGTCCGTTTGGATCTTCCCTATCCCAATCGTTGAACCCTGTTGGAGAACCAGAAATTAATGATTCTGAGTATGGAGTTGATGCAGTATTTGAGTTTAAAGAGGTCACAAAAGATGAACTAATGAAAGTGATACATAGTCTTAAAGGTAGGAGTGCTCCGGGGTACGATCTCATTCCAACTAAATTAATCAAAGAAAATCTTGAGTCACTAATTAATCCTATCCATCATTTAATGAATTTAAGCAATCGTGAAGGACAGTTTCCGGAAAATCTAAAAATAGCAAAAATCATCCCAATCTACAAATCAGGACCTAAGAATCAATTCTCAAACTACAGACCCATATCTCTTCTAACAACATTGTCTAAAATTATTGAAAAATGTGTTAAATTACAGTTAACCGAATATTTGACAAATAATAACATACTTGCAAAAACCCAATATGGATTTCAAAAAATACCAATGATGCTCTATTTGATGTAACCAAATTTATAATTGAGTCAGTTAAATTGAAAAATTAAGTTTTAATGACGTTCCTGGACCTGGCCAAGGCTTTCGACTATAGATAGAGGCAAGCTCTTTAAGAAGCTTGAATCTATTGGAATTAAAAATAATGCCTTGCAGTGGTTCAGAAATTACTTTTATGAACGCCTTCAGTTTGTTCAAATTGATGGTAAATGTGGTGAGAGGGACAGTGTTGACTATGGGGTGATTCAGGGAAGCACCCTTGGTCCAATATTGTTCCTTATATTTCAAAGCTCAACACGACAAGCAAGATATTCCTATTTGCTGATGACACGGTTGTTGTTTCTGTTGGCAAGGATTGGGAAGATGTATATAAAAATGCCACCATAGACCTTTTAAAAATAGAAAACTGGTTCGACCATAACAGCTTAACAGTAAATATAACTAAAACAAAGTATATGCCGATTGTAGCAAGGAACCATTCAGATCCAGGCTCAAGACAGGTGAAAATGCATACATGTACAGATTTAGAATCCTCAGTCTGTACATGTGGATCAATCATGAGAGTTGACCAATAACAACTCTTGACCTATATCCTAGGGTTATTTCTGACCATCACTTGAGTTGAGTTCTCCATATTCAATGTGTCAAACAGAGGCTTAGAAGGATGTTGTATGGACTCTCTCAGCTCAGCCAGGTACTAGACATTAGATTGTGTAGGAGGATCTACCATGCATATGCCCAATCAATATTGCAGTATGAAATAATAGTTTGGGGAGGTGTTTCATCTGCTTGCCTGGAGCCGCTGGCCGTTGCTGCTATTCTCGAACTTCCCTGTGCTCAATCTAAGTCAGTTATTTATAAAAACAATTCTCACATATATAGGGAAAAATAAAAAAAACCTATTTGCTAATATACAACACAATTATCAAACAAGACTCAGGAACAACCATGGATATTCAACACCTAGATTAATGAATGGAATAGAACTCAATCACCATACTACCTAGCTCAAATTATCTTTAGGAATTTGCCGGACGTCATCAGGGAGGCTGAGAATTGCAGCGACGTGGTGTATAAAAGTAGGTTGGTCGGGTGGCTTTTTGGCATAGGCTGGATTAGAACTGAGGAAGTGCTCCATTCATCGTACATGTAGTATAACTTACCAGCTCAATTTAATTAAAATATAACTTTTTCGCTTCATTGCAGGTCTTAGGCTCCCTTGCTCTCCCACTTGTAAATTTATAATCAACTCTGCTCTGCTCTGATCACGTATTTTTTTGAATAAACTATAAACAGCAGTTACATTTACTTATATAGGTTGTATAGAACATGAAGTTAATAGCTCATAGCACAGATAAAGATACATGTTACTCTATTTTCATGCAAGAACTCTCCCCCATATGAAGAAAATAGATGATAGGATTTTCAATCTAAAGGAAAATCCAGAAACTTTGCTCAACCACATGAATAACTTTTTCACAAATGTAGGTGAAGAAATGGCGGAGACAATAATAGATTCCTTAAGAAAACCACTAGACCAAATCATATCCCAATATAAACCTGTTACAAGAACTCTACACTCCATCTACTTTCACCCAGTAACTGGAGATGAGCTTCTTGAAGCTATTAGTAGTTTGCGAAATGACAGTGCTCCAGGACTTGATAGAATCAGTAATAGAACATTGAAGTCGATAAAAAATGTAATTGTAAAACCATTAATTCACATATTTAATTTAAGTCTGTCAAAAGGAATTTTTCCAAAAGCTATGAAAGAGACATGTGTTAGACCATTACATAAAGGAGGCGACAAAAAAAATGCCACCAATTACAGGCCTATTTCACTTATAAGCAATATTTCTAAGATTTTGGAAAAACTGGTAAAGAAACGTCTTGTGAATTACATGGAAAAAACAACTTACTATCTAGGAATCAATTTGGTTTTCGTGAGGGGAGGAGTACAGAAGATGCGATATTAGAATTGTCAAATTTTGTCACAGATAAGCTAGAAAATAACAAAAAATGTGCAGCAGTGTTCCTGGACCTAGGAAAAGCTTTTGACACTGTTAATCACAGTTTGCTGCTGGAGAAATTAGAAGCCATGGGAATTAGAGGAGTTCCTCTAGCATGGTTTAGATCATACCTCTGTGATCGGCGTCAAAAAGTCAAAGTTGAAGAACATCTCAGTTCAGAGGGAACGATGAAGTTTGGGATTCCCCAAGGAACAGTTCTTGGGCCAATTCTGTATTTGGCATATGCAAATGAGCTATGTTCAATTAAGATAAGAGGAAGAGTAATAGCTTTTGCTGATGATACGTGTATACTATTTGAAGGAAACACCTGGGAGGAAGTTTTTGATCTGGCACAGGAAGAATTGATCAAAGTCGATAAATGGTTAAGAGAAAATTTGCTTACAGTAAATGCAACAAAAACGAAATTTTTAGCCTTTTCTCTGACAGAACGGACGAGACCACCGGATTCTTCAATAATCCTGCATCACTGTGGAAGCACCAACAACCCGTGTGATTGCCCTTCAATTCAACAAGTCAATGAAATAAAATATTTAGGAACAATAGTGGACAACAAATTCAAATGGGACAAGCACATTAATCTATCAATTACCCGGATCAGGAAGCTTCTCTACAAATTCTATCAACTCCGTAAAATACTCAACTATGAGATATTAAAAACTGTTTATTTTTCTTCAGTGCAATCAATTTTAAGATACGTCATAATTATCTGGGGAGCTACGAATTTTACACATGTTGAACCTCTCTATAAACTTCAAAAACGAATACTAAAAATAATAGGCTTCAAGGAGAATCAATTCCCCACGAACATTCTTTTCAAGGACAGTAAAGTACTGAGTGTAAGACAACTCTACATCCAGGCTATCATCACGCGAATGAGGAGAAACATCGAACACATAAGACTGGCAGATCATAACCATCAAACAAGGCAGAGAAACACGTATTCAATAGTACCAAGGATGAACACTATATTTGGGCAAAGGAACTACACATATTTGGGACCAAAAATTTATAATTCAATACCAAGTTACATTAGGGAAGAATTCAATAGACACAGGTTCAAGAAAAGTTTATTTTCCTGGTTGGTTTATATTGGAGTGGAAAATTGTGAAAATTTAGTTAGACTGTAAATATTGAAACTATTTATTCTTCATTCCACTCTTTACTGGTTCTCATTTTTCTAAAAATAACCTTTCTTATTATTATCCTTAATAGAACATTAATATTTATTTACTAATTCCATAATTTTGTTTGTTTGTATTATACATTTTTACTAATTTTATTATAAAAAACTTTAATCCCATATCAGTGAATGAAGTTTGTAAATAGTAATTATTACACGCAATAAGCAACTAATTACTTATACCCCAACACATATAATATATAGTGGGGTGTATATTTATTCATTGAAATTATTCATTTATTCATTGTTGAAACACCGCTGATTTATGTAGTTATATTACAATACTATATTATCAATATTCTTATGTTGCATTCAATCTTCATTGTAATTAATAAGTTTTCATAATATGTGAAATTTGTTGCATAATTGGCTGTTGTACTGTAATTTATTGTAGATTCGTGTATGAACCAGAATGTATTGTAACTTACTTGAATAAAAAAAATATCCTTCTTAATCTGAACCAACATAATCTGTACTATCTATTATCTCGTAAGTTATATTAGACTTAACAAGCATTAAAAGACCACCGCTCGCTCGTCCAGTTGCACTTATTCTTATTGCATCCTTAGCCACTACATTGACACCCTTAAACTCCAATAAATCTTTCTGTTTTAATGTCCAGATTTCTTGTAAACATATTATCGAATTCTTGGAACAAAAGTCTCTTTCATGATTATTTAAATTGATATAATTATACAGTCCATGGACATTCCAAAATAATAATCTGAAGGAATCTTTGTTTGAAAACTCACCTCTTCGCACACTGAGTAAACAACCGCCTTGATTTCTGTCTGCGTTGGCCTCATCCTATAATAATATATTTGAAGATTTATCTCTGGCCATACTTCTGGTAGTCGCACCTGTTATCCAGCCACGTATGTCGCCATTCTTCGACTGCTCTCTGCCTCTCTTTTACCTTGCCGGTGTCGCGTTGACTGCCGATTCGCACATACTCTCCACGACTTGTATGTCATCGTAGTCGGTCTCCACTGCCTGACTGCCGCCCTTCTTCCACCTGTTCACCAAGCGCTCGACGCTTTTCAACCTCTGCCTGGCTAGCTGCTGTTGTTTAGGGCTCGTATTCAGCTGCACCGCTGAATCATCAAGCTGCCGCTGGTGCACATTCTCCAGTTGTTGTTCTTGTGGTACCCCCTCCTTTTCGTCAAGTTGGGAGGACGATGGTGGTGCGTGAATAACGAACCTTGTATTTTCCAAATTCACATTCTGGATTCGAGGAAGATTTTCTTGAATCGTCTAATGTGTAGCTCTGACCATTCACTACAAGTTTGTCATAGCGCAACTCCGCAAAATGACCGTCATTTCGAGCTGAGTACAAGTAAGATTTTAATTCGTCTCTAACACGTTTTACTCGTTGGGTGAAATCTTCTTCCACTCTGATTGACGTGCCTTTCAGCCTTGCACAAGCACTAAGAACCTCCATTTTCTTTTAATAACTGAGAAACTTGACTATTATCGGTCGATTAGTGTTTTTCTTTCTACCTAGCCGGTGTGCACGTTCAATATCACTCACAAGCAAATGAATCCGCCTTTTCTTTATTTATTATTTCTCAAATGAACCGTTCACTGTCTTGCCACGTTTCACCACGATATTCGCTTATACCAAAAAATAACAAATTTGAACGACGGGAATATCCTTCTAGACGATCCACATATGAATGAAGTCGATTATTTTCTTCTTCAAGACCCCTGAAATCTGCCTTCATTCTTGTTATGTCCGTTTGTACACCCGTAAAACTAAGTTGAAGATTTTTTAGCGAGTTCTTTATTTTCGGTATCATATTTATCACTACCTGCTGTCCAACTTGGCACATATATCGTCTATATTGGTAATTGGATCCGACGGACCTGGATTTTGTTCCACTCCTCCAATCAACAGCAACATCAGGATAACACTCAATACAGTAACCATATTTATATAAAAATTCCTCCGAATTCCACTTTTCGCAACCGAATTCATTCGAAATACGGAAATAACGGCAAACAAACCTATGCACGCCCGGTACTGCTCTAACGAAATCATTATCTGAAGATAAGACGGAGCTCTCTCAAAATACGTCCGATCGCTTCCAAAGCTCGATAGCAGCTCAAAATTCTAAACTCAACTAACCTAAAACTCTATTCATAAAAAGAAATAGAGCAGACGACGCAAACACAAGCGGTGCCCTCTACTTGCATATTTAGCGCTTCCGTGAGCTATAAAAACAAAGTAAGGCTACAAAAACGAATCAGTTGTTGAAAAATCTTAAAAATACGTGAGCATTTGCTCCGGAGTTCAGGAGCATAAGGTAAAAGTATAAGGTAAAGCTTATTCATATAAAAATAAGCAAATGCTTTCGCTTCTACCTTTTGCTCATGAGCAAAACCTTATGCTTCATGCTTTAGCTCATGAGCATTTGCTCTGGTTCTATTCATATGGGCCAATGAATGGCCACCGCTTCAATGGGCCATATGAATAAATTTGAGCATTTGCTTATACTTCTAAAATATTGAGCATTTGCTTCATTTTCTATGAATAAATGTGAGCAAACCCTTCTGCTTATGTTCATCAAAAGAATAGTTTGAGCATTTGCTCAAAAGTAAAAGCTTTTGCTCAAAATGTTATGAATAAACTAGAGCATTCGCTCAACTTTTGAAGCAAATGCTTCAAAAAGGTGAGTCTAGTCTAGAACAGCTTATCACCTTTTGCTCAACTAATTCGTATGAGGAAGACGAAACTATACCAGATACGATCACAATCAATAGTTGAGAACAATAAAACTCTTTTTAGATTCAACCATGATATAAATCACCATTATTTCTACAAAAGAATAAATATAAAAGCTACCTGTTATAAAGATAGCCATCACAAAATAGGAAATAGGCATTTAAGAAGATGAGAGTGTAGACCATTATAAGAAGGCTATTGATCTTATAAAAATATGCTGAAGATTATTATAGAGATGACATTTTTTCACGCTATTATTTCACAATTCTAAACTCAACTAACCTGAAACTCTATTCATAGATAGAAAATAGAGCAGACGACGCAAACACAAGCGGTGCCCCCTACTTGCATATTTAGCGCTCTCGTGAGCTATGAATACAAAGTAAGGCTACAAAAGCGAATCAGCTGATGAAAAATCTTTAAAATACGTGAGCATTTGCTCCAGAGTTCAGGAGCATAAGGTAAGAGTACAAGATGAAGCTTATTCATATAAAAATGAGCAAATGCTTTTGCTTCTACCTTTTGCTTATGAGCAAAACATTATGCTCCATTCTCTTGCTCATGAGCATTTGCTCTGGTTTTATTCAAATCGGCCAATATGCATATACCAAATCCTTTTATTGACATGAGAAAAGGGGAAGAAGAAGAATAAGAATGATTTTTATTCCTTTAGTACATACTAAAGCTGCGTTTCCACCAAAGTTATTAACAAAATGTTAATAACTCAATCCTTTAAGATTATATTAGATTGAACATAACTTATCATACACATGATGAACATATGTGTTTGTCAACTTCTGTTCAATCTAATAGAATCTATAAGGATTAAGTTATAACCATTTTGTTAATAACTTTGGTGTAAACCCAGCTAAACTAGTAGTTCTGTGAACAGTAGACCTCGCGCTCAGTAAGTTACATCAAAAATTAATATATATGTAAATACCATTGCTCGCCGTTCTGGTTTCTCATTTCATATAGCGCGCTCTAGAACCGTAAGTCATTATAACTCTCCTCTAAATAGAGCTCAGAGAATCTTTAATCATTGTTCGGAGCACTTAGACGTCTTCTGGTTCTCCCCCTCCAAATTCCGTAAGATCTCATATAACTTGGTTGGGTAGCATGTGATCTGTCTTTTTGTGATTGATTTTATAAAATTTCTATTATTATCAATTTGATTATTCATTCTTGGTTTTACACAGACATCCTTTCTCTCTTCATTCTTTCTTCTTCTTTTTTTCTCTTTTTATTATTACTTGTTTCTATTTTGTTTAATAATTATTCTTATACTCAATTATTATTGTTTACGATTACTTCAATGATTATTTGTATTCTTTCATATTAATTGTATATTTCTTCATTTTTTATCTTCTTGTATTCCAAATTGTATAATGTGTTGAAAATATTGTATTGTGTGAAAGAGGCAAAATGGGTTTGTCCTGTTGTCTCCATTAATAAAATCATTATTATTATTATTATTATTACATTAACCTGTTGTTATGTTTTCTCAAAAATTAATAAATAATTTATCAATTTAAAATGTCTAGAAAAAATTATAAATAAATATCCTAAATAGAGCTTTCTGTCCTATTGTACCGTGACGTGTCGTCCCGGAATGTGAGTGTGAGCCCTGTTATCAGATCTGGCTGCAACTGTCTACAACGTTGATGGAAAGATACATTTTCAAGATGTTAGATGTTTTTGAACGGGTAGTATTATAAATAGTCAACTGTCTACTAACGTTGATGGAAAGATACATTTTCAAGATGTTCGATGTTTTTGAACGGGTAGTATTATAGTCCACTAGACGGCTGATTTATGATGAATAATTCTATAGTCTGATTCTTACGGAAATATTGGCGTATGAAGGAGGCTCCTTTTCTTTTTATATTATCCTTGAAATTAAAAATTCCCAAAAACCTTGTACATACGTCGACGCGCGATTTAAAAAGGAACATACCTGTCAAATTTCATGAGAATCTATTACCGCGTTTCGCCGTAAATGCGCAACATATAAATATAGAAACATAAACATTTAAACATCAAGAGAAATGACAAACCGTCGACTCGAATCTTAGACCTCACTTCGTTCGGTCAATGAATACATTATAATAAAATAACAGAATAATGGAATAAAAGTTTCATTCCATTCAGGACACAAACAATGCTATTGGAAACCTCTATTTAAGGTTTCCTCCATATATGTCAATAAAACAATAATATCAAGAGCAAAATAGTCCAACTTACATGATACATCATTTAAATATAAACACATACAAATATAAAGTTAGAGACTACAGATTGAGGATGGTTTCCAAAAAATGATTCTCTACTGGCAGCTGGAGGAAATCAGAAAGTGAGTATAGTGGGAACTGTAAGAGAAGGTTTTTTCAAGTTTTTGTTGGAATACTGTTGAAGGCGAGTTTCTGGCTGAGTCTGGCAGAATATTAAAAATTTCAAGGTTAGGACTAGTTAATACTTTTTTCCTACAGTCACCCTGGAAAGTGACCATTCCTGCACTGATTACAGAACACAAAGAATCACTTTTCCGCTCTAGTGAGCAAAGTATTACTTTGCGTACTCCAGATTTGCAACATGGCAACACAAAATAGTTGGTGGGTTATGGAGCATCAGTGCTGGAAAACAAAAATTAAGTTTAGAGTTACTTTTAAAATAAGTAACAATGACTGTGGTTAGATTTAGATAAGAATCATTTCAATGGCTACCCCACATTTATGATAAAATCCTAATCAAGAAATCCAAAACAAGAATAATGTTCATCTAAATCATAATTAAATAATCATAGTTCACGAATTCTCATCATTTAATAATAAA
The DNA here is from genome assembly GCF_014356525.2 of Nilaparvata lugens. Classification (NCBI taxonomy): domain Eukaryota; kingdom Metazoa; phylum Arthropoda; class Insecta; order Hemiptera; family Delphacidae; genus Nilaparvata; species Nilaparvata lugens. Next base: position 5,427,986 of record NC_052512.1, on the reverse strand, counting down.
TAATAGTTCTTTTCTATTGATAATTATTATTTCAAGCAATGAGAAAAGTAGCAAATATACATGAAAAAATTCGAATTTTGAAGAATACAACAATGAATATTCTCTGTTGTCTATGTTATTTTTATAAATATTTTCCAATTTACTTTGAGCAAAAGTCTAAATTTCTGAATCCGGTTTCAATACTTTTTAGCTGGATGAAACACACTTAGGTACGATTCTTCCCGCTAGGTTGCGTGCTTGTCGGTTCAGCCATCTTGCAGCCATCCCAATCAGCTGTTGGCGTGTATTTTGAATGTGAATTATTTCTATCTGTATGTTTTCTGATTCTTGAATGAATAGAAATGAGAACTTTGGCTAAGAATTTTTAACTTCAATTGGATTATTAATTTTCAAATGAATTAAGGTTGTTATTAATAACAGCATCACACACACAAACATTTGATGGACTTCAGTCATAATTTTACTCATAACTACCCACTTTTCATATTCAATGGTAACCGTAGGTAGGAAAAGTTTAATGTGAAATACGTGAATTCCTCTGCTGCACTCAAGAAGCCATTCCGCCCTCGCCTACGGCTCGTGCGTAAACGTTTCTTTCGGTGCAGCAAACTGTCACCTTGCGCACTAGTTGCACAAATAACTATTTCAGTCTTGTGTAAGGTACATCTATTTTGTCTTTTTTCGTGTACTATGGCTGTGGATGTCAACTCTGCATCTATATGATCCTATATCCTTATTTACTTGAGGTAGGAGTTTGAAAGCTACCATACAGTAAACTGTCATAACTTTATCTTTTAAAAATAATGGCTCGCAATGCTCCAAATACGCTGCACCTGATTGACTGAGTGAAGTGAGGTCCAAGATTCAAGTCGACGGTTTAGCATTTCTCTTAATGTTTGAATGTTTATATGTTTTTATGTTGCGCATTTACGGCGAAACGCGGTAATAGATTTTCATGAAATTTGACAGGTATGTTCCTTTTTAAATTCCGCGTCGACATATATACAAGGTTTTTGGAAATTTTGCATTTCAAGGATAATATAAAAGGAAAAATGAGCCGCCTTCATACGCCAATATTGGAGTAAAAATCAATCTATCGAATTATTCATCATAAATCAGCTGTTTAGTGGACTATAATACTACCCGTTCAAAAACATCGAACATCTTGAAAATTGTATCTTTCCATCAACGTTGTAGACAGTTTGCAGCCAGACCTGATAACAGCGCTCACACTCACATTCCGGGACGACACGTCTCGGTACGATAGGACAGAAAGCACTTTGTTTATTCAAGGTTTTTCTACACATTTTAAATTGATAAATTATTTATTAATTTTTGAGAAAACATAACAACAGGTCACTGTAACTTACTGAGCGCGAGGTCTACTGTTCACATAACTACTAGTACAATTCTTATAGCCTTTTTCTGTAGTAAAAACACTCTTTGCACATCTTTTTGAAAAGATTTTGAAGCCTTACATTTTGAATTCCGTCAATATAAAATCATGAATGATGTGTACTATTTGGAGACTGATTTGAGGATAATAGGAAAATTTATTTTTCAAGGTGCCAACGATTACGAGAAACGACAGAAATAAAAGAAATAATTCGATACAGGTTGAGACCTCGATTTCTCGATATAAGTGGGACAGACGTTGTCACATCTCAATTATTGGAATCCAACAAAGACAAATTCTTTGAGAAGTCAAAGACGGAATTCTGGACGTGCAAGGAGGAATATGTAAGGCTTAAGCTACGTTTACACTGTGTAGTTGAAGAGCTATTCAAAATTTTAGCAACATATACAGGATGCTTCTGAACTACCTACCAATACTCGAGGGCATTGTTCCTGGGTGAAAAACATATCTAAATATCATATTTAAATTGTCCGGAAGTCTCCAGTTACTCACACAGCGGTCATTTTGCTTTTTTCACTTATTATTTATTTGATGATGATATTATTATCCAATGATGATTTATTATTGAATCCAATATAATAATCAATATATTATCATTTTATTTAATAAAAGAAAGAGTACTTTTGAAAAATATAATTAATAAAATTTAACGGTTATATTTGGTGTAAACCCAGCAGGCACTAAACAGCTGCGGCAGCCTTCCTTCAAGGACAGAGCAGCTACATTTAGCTCTGCTATAAACAAAAATTGACATGTAGCAGAGCTACCTATAGCTCAGATTCTCTTTGATGTTTACCGAAAATTTTTGATAGCTCATTTTCTGCTATATAGCTGAGAAAGTAGGCCTAAAACTGCTATATAGCTGGGCTATATGGAAGATCTTCAGTGTCACTTTTTACTTTCCTTGCCCCATTACCATAGGTAATAAAAACATATAAACTATGAATTCAATCTTTCGTTCAAATTGTCTATGTTTTTACACTCCAGAGCGAAGCTTGGTCACAGTATACATACAGTATGGAAACTTGGCTAGCACCCTGACGCTAAAATCCGCCATCTTGTTAGGAAGCGCCGCATTGTAATAGTATTGATGGTAGGTTCGGATCACTTTAATGATCCGGATCAATTGATCTCGTTCACTGCCACGAGCCAATCAGAAGACCAGGATTGGAACTTCCCAAGGTTACGTGACGTGTTTAGTATTGGCGTCATGTAAAAAGCATTGGTTAGATAGGCAATTGATTATTAGTTTCCATTCTGTACCTATTCTGTGGCTTGGTCCCCCGACATTAACCATATAAATACAGAAATTGCTCGCTTAATATGATAGTATTGGCAATTTCAAAACATTTCATGATTCAAATAACATATTTAATGATGAGTATATGGAGAAAAGCAAGAGTATTATATCACAGTATTATTTATATCATATTTGCAGTAGGCCTACCCAGTTCTGTTGAATCATAAACTTCAACACTAGATAAGAGATAAGCTCCACCATAGAGAAACTATAGCGTAAGTCGATGTCGCATGATATAGGGCGTTTATGTCGCAACTTTTACTGTTATCTCAAGCCGATTACTGTCGATTATTGTCGTTTTTTACTGTTTTGATCGGGTAAGAGTGTATGAACGGCCAGTAGCGGCTCGTGATCTTCTAGCTTGGGGGTTCAACCTCATGATGTATTGGAGAGAAAGGTCAAGAGGATATAGAGTATTGAGCATAATCAAGTGTAAAGGTGATCAATAATAATTTTAAGGAATTACACCACAAAGATTGAGCATATTTTCTACAAATATAAATTTTTTGTCCTGTTCATATTTTTCTTGTTTGATTTTTACTTCGGGAGTTGGTCACCATTATGTTTTATTTTACACCTACCCTCAATATCAATATTGTTTGTATTTAACAAATACTGAACCTTATTCATATTTCTTCATCAAAATGCTGTTACGGTAACACAATAAATTATATTCACACTCTCACTAAAAGAAAATGGACACACTCGAAATACTCACGAAACACACTAGAAATTACTATATTCTTCTACACGCAAAAACAATTTATGCAACAAAAAATGCAGTGAAATCTATCACAACTGTATACAGTATAATATACCCGAAATCATATCGTATAACCTCAAAACTGTCACGCTTTCTACTTCTTGTTTACCGCTTTTTTACTGTTTACTGCCACCAAATTTGAATTTATTGGTTATGTTCAAGATGGCACTGCTGCTGAATCCGTATCACGAATATTCACGATTCATTCCGAGGTTTACGGAATGCTTCACTTGCCTCGGCTAGGTTCGGCTACTCTCGGATGAACTCGTGCAAAATTGGTTCAGACAGGATTGTGAACCAAATCCGTGCTAGCAAACCGATTCCCCTCCTCCGTTCCACTACCACACCCAGCCCTGTTTTTGGGTTCACATCGGGGAATGAACACTGCTTTCCACCTCCACGCGTCTCGTCATCCCATTCGGTGCTGTATCAAGCAAGCCACTCCGGGATCTCAGGCACCGGCAGCAAAACATCAACGTTAAGTTTACGTAGATGAAAAATGTTGTGATGTAATTTAATGAGAATAAAATAAAAATATAATTATTTGAGTTGCAAATTCATCATTGTATAGGAAGTTGATTCAATTCTGGGGGTTCAATGAACCATTGAACACATAGGACGAGCCGCCACTGTGAACGGCACAATATAAGAGACCACCAGCGTCATAAAGCTTCACGGGAAAGAACTACGTGGACTATCAGCTTGAGATAACAGTAAAAGTTGCGACATAAACGCTCTATACCATGGGATATCTACTAATGCTATTGTTACTTTCCTTGCCCTATTACCATAGGTAAGGAAAGTATTGCTTTCCGAAAAAAATTAAGGTACCCCAATTTCTAAATTTCTATACGTTTCAAGGTCCCCTGAGTCCAAAAAAATGGTTTTTGGGTATTGGTGTGTGTGTGTGTGTGTGTGTGTGTGTGGTGTGTGTGTGTGTGTGTGTGTGTGTGTGGTGTGTGTGTGTGTGGTGTGTGTGTGTGTATGTACGTCTGTGTACACGATATCTCATCTCCCAATAACGGAATGATTTGAAATTTGGAACTTAAGGTCCTTACACTATAAGGATCCGACACGAATAATTTCAATCAAATGCAATTCAAGATGGCGGCTAAAATGGCGAAAATGTTGTCAAAAAAAGGGTTTTTCGCGAATTTCTCAAAAATTACTTCAATGATTTTGTTCAAATTTATACCTCAAAAAGTAATTGATAAGCTCTATCAACTGCCACAAGTCCCATATCTGTAAAAATTTTAGGAGCTCCGCCCCATCTATGGTAATTTTGATTTTAGATTTCCAACTATCAGATCTCAGATATAATTTGAACGAGAAATTAATATTGGAAAAGATTGATCATGAAAATCTCTACAATTAATGTTCAGTAACATTTTCACCTAAAATTGAAAATAAGATTGAAATTAGAGAAAATGTGATTATTCAATTGCAAACTGTTGGCAACTGTTGATTCTTCGCCTTATTCATCTCCAGTCTCCTCCTTCTTCTTCTTCTTCTTCTTCTTCTTCTTCTTCTTCTTCTTCTTCTCCTTCTTCTTCTTCTTCTTCTTCCTCTTCTTCTCCTTTTTCTTCTCCTTTTTCTTCACCTTCTTTTCTCCTGTCTTCTTATTCTCCTTCTTCTTCTTATTCTTGTTGTTGTTCTTCTTCTTCTTCTTCCCCTTCTTCTTCTTCTTCCTATTCTTGTTCTTCTTTTTCTTCGTCTCCTGTCTTCTTCTACTTCTACTTCTTCTTCTTCTTCTTCTTCTTCTTCTTCTCCTCTCTTCTACTTCCCCTTCTTCTTGTTCATCTTATTCTTCTCCAGTCTCTTTCTTCTTCTTCTTCTTCTTCTCCTTCTTCTACTTCTCCTTCTTCTTCTTGTTTTTCTTATTCTTCTCCAGTCTCCTTCTTCTTCTTCTTTTTCTTCTGCTTCTTCTTCTTTAGAGCACAAAATATCAAGATACTCTTGTTATGTTTTCGCAGAGAGAGAGAGAGAGAGAGAGAGAGAGAGAGAGCTTTTCTCCTGTCTTCTTATTCTTCTTCTTCTTCTTCTTCTTCTTCTTCTTCTTCTTCTTCTTCTTCTTCTTCTTCTTCAGAGCACAGAATATCAAGATACTCTTGTTATCTTTTCACAGAGTGGTGCTGTGCAATTCGTCTTGGTCAAATCTGAATTCATTCTGAATCATGATGGATTCACGGGGTCGTTGAAATCTGGAGATAAAACTTACAAGAACCTCAATAATATCGGAGTTTATCAGCTGAATAAGGAAAGTTACGCACGGTTCAATTTTGTGATGCTGGAAGGTCAAAGCCATTTCGCTATCTTTGATGATACCAAGTTCTATGGACTCAGAGGAAATCACTACCACGAAAGCCAATATGGTGAGTCATATTGAGTTAGCTAGATGAAAGATATTGGGCCATATGAATAAAGTTGAACATTTGCTTCATTTTCTATGAATAAACGTGAGCAAAACCTCATCGAAAAAATAGTTTGAGCATTTGCTCAAAATTAAAAGCTTTTGCTCAAAATTGTATGAATAAACTAGAGCATTTGCTCAACTTTTGAGGCAAATGCTTCAAAAAAGGTGAGTCTAGAGCAGCTTATCACCTTTTGCTCATAGTAAAATGGCTCAACTAATTCGTATGAGGAAGAGGAAACTATACCAGATACGATCACAACCAATAGTTGAGAACTATAAAACTCTTTCTAGATTCAACCATGATATATCACCATTATCCCTACAAAAGAATAAATACAAAAGATAACTGATATAAAGATAGATAGTTGGTTAGATAGATAGATAGATAGATAGATAGATAGATAGATAGATAGATAGATAGATAGATAGATAGATAGATAGATAGATAGATAGATAGATAGATAGATAGATATCTAGATAGATAGATAGATAGATAGATAGATAGATAGATAGATATTACGTCTGGTTAGCCTCAACGGCGTCAGACAAGTTAAAGTGCTAGCAAAAGCGAGACACCATTAATTTTTCATGAAATTTATATCTAGTATATAATTACTATTTGTCTTTGACTCTATGACAGTAATCAAAATAGTCCTTCAGACTTTAAAAGTACTCCTCCTTAAGAAATAATTTCAAACTTCGTTCAAACTCTTTTATTGTTAATATTTCCCGCAACCGAATTCGTAGTACTTGGTAAATCTTTCTACCAATATAACTGGGTTTTTCTTCATACAAAGTCAATCTATGATAATCCGAGAAGGTACTCTCATGCCGTGTATTATATTCATGCGTCTTGTTAATAGTCTGTAGTGAACACCTTCTAATAATTATATATACACATTTCCAAAATATAGAGACAGGGAACAGTGAGAATCTCCATTTCAATAAAATAGTCCCTACAATGTGTTTGTGGATGCAACCTCAACATAGTGCGCAATGCTTTCTTTTGACAAATGAAAATTTGCTGAAGGTTACTCTTTCTAGCTCCCCATAGGGCCACTGAATATTTGAAATGTGACTCCACCAAGCAATGATAGACCGACTTCAATAGAGGCTTATTTTAATCTACTTAAATTCCTTAAGACAAAAATTCCACTCGCTATTTTACTTTCAATCTTATCCAATTGTTCCCCCCAACCCAGCCCTTCCACCAGTTTCACTCCTAAGAAGTCCACTGAGCTCTTGATTACCAATTCCGACTCTCCAATGAATAATTTAGGTGTTTCATTGTGTCTTAACCTCCTACTCTGATGGGTTTGTAGACACATATAATTTGTTTTCGAGGCATTCAACATCAATTTATTATTTGCAAAATATTGGCACAGACTATTCATCTTAACATAGGATTCGATTTCCAATTTTCTCAAGTCTTGGCTCCTTGTCACCAGAGTCGTATCATCTGCAAAAACATACAGATTCTCAATGGGAACCGACCCTGCAACATCATTCACAAAGATCAAGAACAACAAGGGGTCCAGAATAGAACCCTGAGGGACCCCAGAAACAATTAATGTAGGCTTTGATCGTGTGAATTCTATTTTATTTTTAGTTTCATGTTGAATCTCTGTGACTTGATACCTGTTTGTCATATACGAATCCATCCATTTCAATGCAGAGCCCCCATAGCCATCACAAAATAGGAAATAGGCATTCAACAAGATGAGAGTGTAGACGATTATAAGAAGGGTATTGATATTATAAGAATATGCTGAATATTATTATAGAAGTTAAATTTTTTCACGCTATTATTTCCAAATTCTAAACTCAACTAACCTAAAACTCTATTCATAAATAGAAAACAGAGCAGACGACGCAAACACAAGCTGTGCCCCCTACTTGCATATTTAGCGCTTCCGTGAGCTATAAAAGCAAAGGAAGGCTACAAAAGCCAAGCAGCTGATAAGAAATCTTTAAAATACGTGAGCATTTGCTCCAGAGTTCAGGAGCATAAGGTAAGAGTATAAGGTAAAGCTTATTCATATAGAAATGAGCAAATACTTTTGCTTCTACCTTCTGTTCATGAGCAAAACCTTATGCTCCATTCTCTTGCTCATGAGCATTTGCTCTGGTTTTATTCATATGGGCCATCAAGTTGCGTACAGATTTAGGCGCAATTCACTTTCAATCAGCTGATGCCAAGCTTTTTATATCTGTATTTTACCGTTTCTGTAAAAATACAGATATAATCAGCTGATGAAAAGTGAATTGCTCATTTTCGCGGCGCGTATATCTGGGGATACCTTGAGGAGTAATCAGAATGTTGGAGTTAGCTGCCTAAGTCGAGCTATTCGCTAACTCCTGCCATAGAGAATCAATAGCGTAAGTAGATATCTCATGGTTTAGGGCATCTATGTCGCAACTTTTACTGTTATCTCAAGCCGATTACTGTTGATTATTGTTGATTTTTACTGTTTTGCCTGGGTAAGAGTGTATGAACGGCACAATATGAGAGACTACCAGCGTCATAAAGCTTCACAGGAAAGAACTACGTTGTCTATCGGCTTGAGATAACAGTAAAAGTTGCGACATAAACGCCCTATACCATGGGATATCTACGTATGCTATTGTTTCTCTATGCTCCTGCTATTTGATAAGTCTGTGTTAACTTATTGCTGTATAGTAGTACGTTGGAAAAAAATTAGCAGACGAGATAGCAGATAGCGCAGGTATGAGTCCGCTAACTCTAGCTAACTCTGTTAAAACGGCGGCCATATTTGTTTTGATCATATTTGGTACGGTAGCAAAAGTGAGGTTATAAACTTTGAGTTACACAGATTATCCGCTTGGAGTTTTTTTGCAGTTAGATTAATATAGCAAGGTCTATAAATACAGGTCTTGACACAATCCCGTGATGCATTGCAAAATCGCCATTTTATGGGGTTCTAGTTCACCAATTTTCAAATTTATCAGCTGTTATCATTATAGATTGAACAGCATGATGCGTTATTTTGTTATATTGTTCAAGGAATATTGCTTGGCTGTGAAATAAATTCTTCCCACAGAATAATAATGTTTAGATTCCAACTAGGAACTGAATTGTTGATTTTTAGATTGGGAACTTTAAACTCTTTTTGAGGTTTGCCTTTTGTCCCAATGCCTTCCCGTTTCAAATTTGATCAGTTAATGAGGAATATTCGTAAGCTAGTATTTTGAATAACATGAAATAAAAAAAAAATCTTTTTTTTAGTATAGTGATATGAAGTTTGTAATAATTCTAACATGAAACATATATTTCATATATCGATCAAATGTCTGGTTGAGGTATTGAATTTAGTTGGTTTAATGACTACTCTACATGCTTCCTCATCTGAGCTTAGAACTTCTAACCTATTTCAAATGTACGTTTTTAAAATAGAGATACTTCCCATGTTATTTAAATGGAGTCACTTTCCCTCCCTAGGGAGTTTTTCTGTTTTTTAGTACCAATAGCGAAAAAGTGACACTTTAGTATTATGTTCCAGGAACACTTTAGAAAGTAGGTGGAGGGAAAATTATTTTATTTGCCGTTTTTATTAAAATGTAGGTGGAGGAATAATGTTGTGTACATCACGAGTAAAAAATGTTTTTTCTCCCTCAGGAAAATTGTTGCCCTCGGCTTCGCCTCAGACTTCAAACTTTTCCCTCAGGGAGAAAAAACAGTGCTTTCCACTCTAGATATACCACTAGTTCTGTGAACAGTAGACCTCGCGCAGTTATAAACAGCAGCTTCATCTTATACTGTCTATCAGAGTAAATCCTGTCTGTATGTCATGTCGGCGAAATATCAGTGTGAAAACGGCTAATGGCTGTCGGGGTTGGTGTATCAAAAATGCTAACATCAAAAGCTAATCTCCTTCAAGACATACCGGCAACAGGACAGCCCAAGTTCAAAGCAGAGAAAGTTCGAGAGACAATACTATGTTATTTTAGTTATTAATTGCATGCGTTATTGTACGCAATCAATAGTTCATTTATTTATTTATTCACAATGGAGACAACGGGTTTTCCCAAATATGTCTCCTTAACAATAAAAATTGTGAAGATACAAAAAAAAAGAAAAATAATACGAAATTATGCAATAATAAATAATAAAAACAACGAAAATACCATCTAATTCAAAAATGAAAAATACAAAGATTCAAAATACTTATGAAAAAATTAAAAATAAAACAAATTGAGAATTCAAAATTCCAAAACTTATAAAAATTAAAGAATATAATAACAAACAATGAACAAAAATTTTATCAATAGAATAAATAGCATTTATAACTGAAAGACGTCCCAAACCATATGCACATCCACACTGATACACCAACTATTTATTTGATCAGATCATGCTTACACAAGATTTAATTATCATTTAACGCTTTCCGGAATTTAGCGCGAGAAAACCAGAAAACATGTAGGCGCCCAGACAAGCTGTTATAATTTTTTTGCATCCTATTTAATAGTGCATAAAAATTGCATTCAATGAGGCATGCAATTTATAGTCTACACAGCTGCTGATTTTTTTACCAAGTCACATTAAGATATTGAATTGCATGCGTCATGGCATGCGATTTCTAATCCACTCGACAGTTGATTTATGATGAATAATTCTATAGTCAGGTTTTTACTCTAATATTGTCGTATGAAGGAGGCTTCTTTTCTCTTCTATATCATCCTTGAAATGCAAAATTTTCAAAAACCTTGTATATACGTCGACGCGGAATTTAAAAAGGAACATACCTGTCAAATTTCATGAAAATCTATTACCGCGTTTCGCCGTAAATGCGCAACATATAAACATTCAAACATTAAGACAAATACCAAACAGTCGACTTGGATCTTAGACCTCACTTCGCTCAGTCAACAAATAACTTATAAAAGGGTACTGAGATTGATATTTCTATTCACAAGTTGCTCTTGTTATGTTTTGACAGAGGGAGAGCTAATATTCACAGCCGACTCGCAGCCAAAGAAGAGTGGAACATTCACTCTTGTGGCCAGCCAGGATGAAATCGCCTTGTAAGTGAATCATCCACAATAGTAACTATTCATCTGTTGAAAATAGTAATTAATTCGAAAAATATTGTATGTTTTTTCCTTATGACGTACCCCCCACTAGGAAATACTGGAATTAAATGTTTCTAACGGGTGATTCTCATAGAAAATAACCCTCGTGAGATGATTTCAGCCAAAATTTGTGTTTATTTGTTAGGAAGGCCTTGAGAAAAAATTTCAATTAGTAGTATTTAGTAGTGTAATAAGTATGAAATTATTCTTAGTATTATTAGTGAAAAAGTAGTATTCAAGGTCTTGAAGAAGTAGTATAATCAAAAATTTGTATTTTGCCTGTACGACATGATTTTCTATTTTTGGGTGTATACCCCTCCCCACCACTAAATTGAAAAATTCCAAAGGAATCCTGTTCATAATGAATTGTTCTTTCACGTGATGTGTGGTTCCTTATCTTTACTAGAAAAATATCCAAGTTGTATAGGGTAGAAGTGGTAGGTTTGCATAATTTTGAAAACCCCTTAAAAAATACCAATTTTTTGAAAATTCGTAGCTCCGGAACCAAAAATGGTAGAATCCTGCGCGACCACTTAATTCATAGGAAATTTTATTGTCTTTAATTTTGTCACGAATTATTTTTCTTGAGAAAATCAAGGTTTACGAGATAAAATGAGAAAATTGAACAAAATTCAAAATTTTGAGGGTTTTTGGGGATTTTGAGGGTGAAGCCGCCCTCTGGCATGTCAGCAAATTTCAGGTTCGAATTCAGCGCCCCAAAATACATATAGAAACTTCGTTAAAAATTCTTTCGGGGCTGTTTCCTGAAAAACGACCATTTAACTGGACTTGATAGTTGAAAATAGTTATTAATTCGAATAATATTGTATGTTTTTGTACTTTCAAGATCAAGAGCAATGAAAATTTCACCCTCTACATTGAAGCTGCTATAACAATGGAAGGAAAACTTGGAATAGTGAAATAATACAGTGGCGGCTGGTGATTGAAAATACCAGGGGTTGCTGTTTTTCAATCTATATTCTATATATATATAAATACATAAGAGCGAAATGACACTCACTCACTGACTGACTGACTGACTCACTCACTCGCAGAACTAAAAATCTACCGGACCACAAACGGTCAAATTTGTTAGGTATGTTCAGTTGGCCCTTTAGAGGCGCACTAAGAAATCTTCTGGCGATATTTTAACCATAAGGATGGTTTTTAAGGGTTTAAAGTTCGTCTTTTAGCATGTATAATCTTCTTATTCCAATATCTCAAAATTATTTTTGAAATGTCCATACCATATGTTAATATAGAACTATAATTTAGAGAGAGTACTCTTCGAAACAGTTTTTCTGGTAACTAACTAAAAATATTTGTCAGGTTGGCATCAAGTTGAGTTGACTTTGTTAGGTTGGCACCAAGTAGAAGATTGAAATGCATTTATCCAGGACCTAAATACGAATTTATCCAGTACCTCCTAAATGTTTAGGAGGTCCTGATTTATCGCGGAAGAATTTATTGGGTACTGCTACTTCAATCAGAACTATTCCTGGGAATATCATATTACTAGCCGTCAGGCTCGCTTTGCTCGCCATATCCGTTTAGCCAGACGTGTAGTCTGGACCCACGACTGAATCGTCCTAACATATGATAAAAATATGACATAACATTTCAAATTTGGTAGGTGTGCTCAGTTGGCCCTTTAGAGGCGTGATAAGAACGGATTTGGAAAAATTTCCAGAGTTAGGCCCAAAATCTGTTTTTTTTAGCGTTTTCTCAGCTTTATTGAGAACAAATAAACCGAAAATGTTCAAATTTACTACAGAAGCTCAGCTGGAGTGCAATAATGTTGTGTTAGAAGGAATTTGAAATAACGCCAAAGATACGCCCAAAATCCTCGTTTTCCAGCGTTTTTTTGCGCTTTCTCAGCTTTATCGAGAACAAATGAACAGAAAATGTTCAAATTTACTACAGAAGCTCAGCTGGGGTGAAATAATGTTGAATTAGAAGGAATTTGAAATGATGCCAAAGATACGCCCAAAATTAGCGTCTTCCAGCGTTTTTTTTTGCGCTTTCTCAGCTTTATCGAGAACAAATGAACAAAAAATGTTCAAATTCACTACAGAAGCTCAGCTGGAGTGCAATAATGTTGTGTTAGAAGGAATTTGAAATAACAATAATAAAATTAGCGTTTTCTCAGCTTTTCTGCATTTCCTCACCTTTTCTGCGTTTCCTCACCTTTTTCAATAATTGATGGTTATATATTTTTAAAGAAATTCAGTAAACAGGTTTAGCTGAGGTGGAAGAATCTTGTTCGCCAAAGATACGCCAATATAGTAACAGGTGATTTTCGAGATCAAATTGACATAATACGTTCAAATTCGGTACAGAGGTTCCGCTGAGGTCTACATGCAGGCGAGCGAAGCGAGCCCGCTGATCTCATTTTTGAACGATCCAGTCGGGGTTCCAGGGGGCGGAGCCCCCTGACTAGACGGATATGGCGAGCGAAGCAAGCCTGACGTCTAGTAATATTCATATTAATAATATTTTTGCTTCCACTCTCATATATTGGGAGCAATGCATTGTTCCGACATAACTAACTATTCCAAAATGAAACTTGCTAAATTCTCTACACTTTTTGTCCAGTTAAATTTTGTGCTATCCCCAACAATTCCCGAGATATTCGCTCTTGAAGGTGTGCAATTATTAAATAACAGATTTTTTCCCATTTTTTGCTCTTTCATGGCTTATAACCATCCAACAATGCATTACGGTATATGAATTGAAGCTTATTGTAGGTTTGTAGAGCGATAAATTATTTTTTCGCCACACTGCATAGAAAGCAGCTGTTTTCCAGTCCCTACGTGGATCTGAAAGACATTGTTTGCAGACGACTCTCATCTGACGTCAGAACAGGTTTCTTTCCGGCCTAAGCCAGAAAGAGTACCCTTTGCAGCCGCTAACATCGAACTGAGAAAGGTGATCAAAAAACTTTTCATAATTTGTGTTCATTATTCAATAATTAAAACATTCATAATAATATCATCTCATTGTCATTTGAAAGAATAAAAAAGTATAAACTAAACCTCCCACATAATTGAACATCATCTTTTAGGTTATTTAGTATTTGTGTTCATTATTCAATAATTAAAACATTCATAATAATATCATCTTATTGTCATTTGAAAGGATAAAAAGTATAAACTCAACCTCCCACATGATTGAACATCATCTTTTAGGTTATTTAGACAAATCAGAATAAAAAATAAAAATACTTTGACAATTTCCTGATATTCAGATTACCTCAGATTTGCTAGAGCTATCACCTTCCACTTCTGCTTTTGGAAGCGCTTAGTAAACAACTATTTTCATATATCTTATATATATTGTTTATTTTTGTGTGTGGCGAAAAATAGCGTTTGCATCACGAGCAAAAATGTTTTTCTGGCTCTCAATCTTTTCTAGTCCTCGGCCTACGGCCTCGGACTTGAAAACCGATTTCGAGCCGGAAAAATTTCATTTTCTGCTCTAGGTGCAAAATATACTATTAAATCGATGTATTATTCCACAATAGTCCAGTCAATATAGACATAAAAAAGGGGGTCTTCCGTGTGCTTGCAATTTATATTGTAGTTTTGATTTTTTAATATATTATTTGGGTAGGTACATAAGAGTACAAATATGAATATAGAAATTTGCCATTTTTTGTATATTGGAATATGGGCTAAAGTACACTCAACAATAAATTTACAAATTTTTAACCGAATTTGACTTATGATGCATGATTTTGGACCGCCTTGACGAGCTGAGAAGAATGGAGTACGATGAAATCTGAGCATTGTTTCAAAAGTTATAAGTGTTTGAAATTTTGATCCCTGAGGTGTCCTAAACCCTTTGCGCTCGAAAGTCCAGTAGTACTGGCCGTGTAAAGATTGCAGACAGCTTGTGTCTCTCTTGCCGTGATTTGGCTTTGGCGCTCGAAAGGCCAGTACAGCTGGACACTCTACTTTCATTGTTAGCTTGGCCGCCATACTTGTTTGTATCCCCACTAGCTCGTATTTATATTTAGATGACTTTTGTGTTATGTGCATGCTCAAAACAAATCAATGAATAAATATCAATGGACAGTTAAAAACATAATTTTCATTCAGCCTCACTAAAACTGCAATAAACATACTTTTGCATAATAAAAATTTCATATAGTAATTTGTAACACAGATAACTATATAAACAGTTACAAAGTAGGACTTTCGAGTCATGTTACACCCAGATGAAAACTTTTTCTCGTTTATCTTAGTCTTTGAGTTTTTTTGCTGAATGGTACTTCTCAAAACAAACACAAATATGCAGTCCAGGATTGCTAGTACAAGTTTTGCAGTAAATAAAAAGCATCCATTTCTTCAACTTCTTGTAATTGTTCGAATGCACTCACTTCCTCATTTGTTCCATCTTCTGTTTCTTCATTAGACTCTATTTCGTGATCACTGTATTCTTTACAATTGTCTTCTAAATCTTCTATGAAAATCTTGTAAATTGTCTTCTTAATCTTTTATAATTGTCTTCTTCATTTTGTATCAAATTCTCAAATTCTTCACCTATATTTGAAGCAATGTCACTGTTGTGAATTGAACCACTATCCCCATCAATTTCAGAATCATAAAACAATATTTGTCCCATATAATATTAGGCCTATAAAACTTCAAAATAACTGTCCAAAAACAACACTATGGTCACATATTTATACTATTTACACAATAATAACATTTTACAACATAAAACAGTACAATAAACACTGCAATATCACCAAATACACTGATGTGACCTCAAATAACCTCACTTTATGAACTGTGTTTGCAACGGAATTCGATAAAACCACGAGCTCTTTTCGTGCTCGAGTTGGCCGATAGGTTTCAGTACTCACCACATATAATAATGCAAACATAATTCTAGATAATGATGTGTTTGTTCCATGGCCAGTGGTACTGGACATTCGAGCAATAGACGAATTCAGTCTTGGTCAGTACAGCTGGCCATTCGAGCTGTGACGACATTATAGCAAAATCAAATACGACCTGGCGCGGAAATGGCAGCGGCCAGCGGTCCTGGCCATTCGAGCAATGAGGACAAACTATAAACAGTGCTTTCGAGCGCAAAGGGTTTTAAGCGCGCCTCTCCACTAGGAAATACTGGAATGAAGTGCATATAACGGGTGATTCTCATAGCACATAATCGCATGAACTCATGTCATTGTGCGAAATATCAATGTGAGGACAATGTAGATGGTGATGATGGTTGAAGCTGAAAATTAGGTGTTTTTCACAATACAAGGAGCATTGCTGTCAGATGTACCTGGAAATCTATATGAGATAGAGCGCTCTACCTGATTTCAGATGGTGGAGCAGAAGAATACGCACAGAGGGATTTTGAATTATATACATCTGAACGGTGACAATCGGAAGATATTGTTGATCAAATACTAAAATTCATCAAAATTGATTTTTTCCTTCAATTTCACTTATTTTTGAAAAATCATAACTCAGTACTCATTGTAGATAGAGAGTTCTGAATGATCTCATTCTATTCAGAATTTTATAATCTACAAAAAAGGCGTGAGAAAATATTTCTGTCCGATCACGAGATTTGGCAGAAATAGCTGAAAACTGGAAAATGAGCCAAATTTTCCAAGGAAAATTGACGTCCAAATTTGGTAGGTATGTTCAGTTGGCCCTTCAGAGGCGCACTAAGAAATATTTTGGCAATATTTTAACTCTAAGGGTGGTTTTTGAGGGTTTGAAGTTCGTCTTTCAGCATATATATTCTTCTTATTCTCTTAATCATATATTGAAAAATGTCAATTAATAAAATATAATTTTATTCAAAGAATAAAAGATCGAAAGCAGCTCTCGTTTCTCGTTCTCAGTATACTGCTCACCCATAACCACCAACTTATGCTGACTTATGCAGATTTTTCTCATAGGCCTAACTGGATAATCTAACTTATAACAGTGGAATATATGAAGGACTGTACTCACCAATAATTTCAGTTCGTAGCACTTCTTTCAGCTTGGGACCAGCTTGGCGAATATTCTTTCACTAACAGGATTTCTTTCATTCAGCATCTCATTGGTTGAATGTACTATGGCATCGACTCTTAGAGTTGTTATGTTTCCTTCCCTGCAAAGTGAATATTGGTAATAAAACACCAAAAACAGAATAAGCCTGATTTCATTCAAAAGTAAATTGAAGCTAAGAAACTAACAATTTTGAATTGTATGAATCAGAATTTCTGTAATAGAACCAAGCGATCAATCTCAGTAGATATTTTAATTCACAATATTATGCAAGATGACATTTAATTATAATTATTCAATTAAACTGGATACATTTATTTATTCATTTAGGTTAGCACGAATGATCGGAAAAGAAAAAAAAGGCAACAGGCTATTGCACAAAACTTCTTCAGTTTTCTAATTTACCCAGTTTGAAATGATTGTCCAAATAGCATATAGTCCAGTCAAATGGTCGTTTTTCAGGAAACAGCCCCTAAAGAATTTTTCTTGACGGTTCTATATGTTTCGGTCTACGATGAATGGTTCAACTGTCTATTACCAGAACGTTAGAGGTCTGAGGACAAAGACTCACATCTTTTCGAGGTCAATTGCTGCATCGAATTATGATGTGATATTGTTGACTGAAACGTGGCTTAACTCTGGCTTCTCCAGCAGTGAACTCTTTGATCGGAGATATGTTGTTTATAGAAGAGATCGTGGAAATAGTGATTCTTGTCGGGGTGGTGGTCTTATTATAGCGGTTCGGAAAAATATCCAGTCTGATGAGTGTGTTGGTATCAACTTATTGCTCACTGATGGGAGATTTGAGAGCTTAATGATTAGAGTTATGTCGCAGGAGGGCCCTGTCTATCTTAACCTTGTGTATTTCTACATTTCTGCAAATGCTAATGATTATGACATCTATTGTGATTGCCTGGAAAGTCAATGTCATTCAGTTAAAGAGAGGTTGTTTATTGTGGGTGACTTCAACTTACCTGAGATCTCTGATAACAATTTTGAGCTCAGGTCAGGTTCGGTGGCCGCTAGAAGACTTGGTGAACTCTCTAGTTTTTATAACTTGCATCTTTTCAATTGTGTTCAAAATGCCAACAATCGTACTCTCGATCTGATTCTATGTAGCCTGCCCGTTGTGGAGGTCGCCCATGACCCTGTGCCCTTGGTACCTGAGGATCGAGATCACCATCCTGCTTTGTGCATGGAACTGATTATTGATTCTCCTAGGGAGTCACGTTTGCAATCCGGAACGCGTTCTATTTTTGATTTCAGAAGGGCTGACTATTTATCACTTTATGTGATGTTGCGAGATGTAGATTGGAGTGGTTTGTATCTGCTGAGCAATGTTGATGATGCTGTCAACTTTTTCTATGGTGAGATATTCAGGTGTTTTGAGG
Organism: Nilaparvata lugens; assembly: GCF_014356525.2. Classification (NCBI taxonomy): domain Eukaryota; kingdom Metazoa; phylum Arthropoda; class Insecta; order Hemiptera; family Delphacidae; genus Nilaparvata; species Nilaparvata lugens. Next base: position 5,409,588 of record NC_052512.1, on the reverse strand, counting down.
CCACTATACCTAGGAAGACACTAACAAATGAAACATCCAAATACCCCTCATGGTTTACTGCAGAGATTATTCAAAAGCTCAAAAGAAAGAATAGGTGCGCTCGAAAGAAGAATTACTCCAGTTTCCATAACAATCAATATGTCGCCTTACGTAGAGAACTGAAAATTTTAATTTCAACAGCTTATAAGAGTTATGTTGATAGAGTCCAGTCCAATGTCAGTCACGATTCCAAAGAATTCTGGAAATTTATTAATAATAAGCGAGGCTCGGGAGACCTTTGTGAGACCATGCTTTTCAAAGATGAAGAGTTTACTGGCTCGGAAATTCCTTCTGGTTTTGCAAAGTTTTTCAAGTCTGTCTATACCCCAATTACGGCTTGTTACAAGATGGATGAGGACAATGGACTTTATGGTGAGGGCTCCAATAGTGCTCTGAATATTTCTTCAGTATCTGAGGATGACATACGTCAAGCAATCAAGAGCCTCAAGCCGAGAGTAGCTCCGGGTCCTGATGGTATACCAGCTTTCATTATCAAGGGTTGCAGCGAGCTCTTGGTGGCCCCCCTCAAGTATCTGCTTGATTTATCTCTTTGTAAGGGTGTTTTCCCCAGTGAATGGAAAATCTCCAAGATTATCCCTATTTTCAAATCTGGGAAAAGGACTCTAATAGAGAATTATCGTCCAATCTGTTTACTTTCTGTATTTTCTAAGATATTTGAAAAGATACTATATAATAAGATGTTTTGGCATGTAACTCCTATGATTTCTGACTGTCAACATGGTTTTTTAAGGGGTAGGTCTGTGCTGACTAATCTTCTCGAATTTACAATGTTTGTTTCGAGTGTGTTGGACTCAGGTGGAGAGGTTGATGTGGTTTATACCGACTTTGCAAAGGCATTCGATCGAGTAAGCCATAGTGTGTTGCTGTATCGCCTCTCTAGTCTTGGCTTCAGTGATTCTCTGGTCAATTTGTTCAGATCATATTTACTCCACAGGCCAAATATAGTGACTGTCAAGGGGATGGATTCCCCCCATTACTACAGCACCTCTGGGGTTCCTCAGGGAAGTAACTTAGGACCGCTCCTTTTCTTGCTGGTAATCAATGAACTTCCACTTCAGTTGTCATCTAAGTGTCTGATTTTTGCTGATGACATGAAGATATTCCGAGAGGTTGGTAGCCAGGATGATAGCTGTCAATTACAGTTGGATATTGATCGCATAGTTGCATGGTGTCATGCTAATAGCTTGGAAATTAATGTTTCTAAATGTAAGTGTATCACCTACTCTAGAAAACGATGTCCTTCTGCTTACACGTACAGGATTGGTGAAGCGGTTCTTAACAGAGTCAACACTTGCAAGGACCTGGGAATCATATTTGATAGTTCACTTACTTTCTCCTCTCACATTGAATTTGTGTCTCCCAAGGCTAACAGATTACTGGGGTTTGTCCTGAGAAATGCAGCTGACTTCAGCAATGTTGTCTACTTCGGCAATACTGAGTGTCTATTATGCCTTGGTAAGAAGCACTTTGGAGTATGGATCCATGGTTTGGAGTCCTCACTCAGACCAAAACATTCGGGTCATTGAAAGGGTACAGAACAAGCTGATGAGGTTCTTATACTTCAGAAGGTTTGGTGGATCGTGTCCCCTGGGGTTCCCGACTCAGCGATTGAGGGATCTTTTCCTGTTGGAGTCTCTACGTCAGCGTCGAGATAAAACATCTGTCTTGTTTGTTTGGGCATTGTTGGATGGTGCTGTAAATTCTCCTACCTTGCTTGCAATGCTGAATATCAGTGTTCCAGCATTCAATAGGCGGAATGCTAACTTGTTTGCGGCTCCAAGGTGCAGAACGGTGCACCATTTTTTCTCACCTTTCATAAGAGTGCAGAGATTGATGAACAAATTGAGTTTGAATGTTCAGCTTGCTGGGTCAGAGAGAGAGGTGAGGAGTGGGTTGCTGAGGTCAATCCCTCGTGGATGGTTGGAGTTTGATTGGAGAAAGTCTTCTGTGACAGTGATCTCTTTGCTTTTTACTACTCCTTAAGTTGTGTGTTTAATTATTTCCTCTTACTATTTTTTCTCTCTCTTCCTAGAATGACTTCTGTTTAATCATAGAGACTTTTTTTTCATTTCATTTCATTTTCATATTTTCATTTTATTATTTGCTGTGTTTATTTTTTCTGCTATCAAAAATTGTGTTTAAATTTTCTGTTATGTATATTTTTCAGAAAGACTTTTCGTAAAAATTTCATAAACTTTTCATTTCTTTCAATATTTTTGTATTAAATATTCATTTTTAAATTGTTCCACTTGCATTATGTGTTAAGAGAGCAATTATGGGATATTATCCTTGTGCTCTCATATGTATCTCAAATAAATTATTATTATTATTAATTATTATATGTATTTTGGGGCGCTGAATTCGAATCTGGAATTTGCTGACACGCCTGAGGGCGGCTCCACCCTTAAAACCCCCACATGAGCTCACATGAAAGAGGAGATTCTGTTCTTCAAATCAAGACCAAGTTCAATTTTTTATCATTTCGGGTTACCGAGATACACCGTTTTGAATATAGAAATTGGCCGTTTTTCTGTGTATTTGAATATGGGCTAAAATACACTAGAAGGAAAATTTTATATTTTTTTTAATCAAATTTCAGTTATGATATATGATTTTGAACCGCCTTGACGAGCTGAGAAGAATGAGCTGTAGTACGAGGAGATCTGATCACTCTGTCAAAAGTTATAATTGTTTAAAGTTTTGATCCTTGACATATCCTTATGACGTACCCCCCCCCCTTTAGGAAATACTGAAATAAAATATTTCTAACCGGTGATTCTCATGGAAAATAACCCTCGTGAGATGATTTCAGCCAAAATATGTATTTTTTGTTAGGAAGTCCTTGAAAAGGTATTATAATGAGAAATTTGAATTTGGGTGTAGGACATGATTTTCTATTTTTGGGTGTATTCCCCCTCCCCACACTACTAAATTAGAAAATTCCTAAGGAATCCTGTTCAGAATTAATTGTTCTTCCACGTGATGTGGGGATTTTCATCTATACTAGAAAAATATCCAAGTTGTATAGGGTAGAAGTGATAGGTTTGCATAATTTTGAAAACCCCTTGAAAAATACCCCTTTTTTAAATTCGTGGCTCCGGAACCAAAAATGGTAGAATCCTGCACGACCACTCAATTCATTGGAAATTTTATCATCTTCAAATTTGACGATAATGATTTTTCTTGAAAAATTTCAAGGATATTACCTATGGTAATAGGGCAAGGAGAGTAAAAAGGCTATACCATATGTTAATGTAGAACTATAATCTAGTGAGAGTATCTCTTCGTTGTTAACTGGTAACTAAATTGATAATTTTGTCAGGTTGGCATTAAGTTGAGTTGACTTTGTTAGGTTGGCACCAAGTTGAAGATTGAAATGCATTTATCGTGGAAAAATTGATTGGGCACTGCTACTTCAATCAGACTATTCCTGGGAATATTATATTACTAGCTGTCAGGCTCGCTTCGCTCGCCATATCCGTTTAGCCAGACGTTTAGTCTGGACACCTGACTGGATCGTCCTAACATATGATAAAAATGCTCAAATGAAAAATGCAGGCGAGCGAAGCGTGCCTGCTGATCTTATTCTTGGACGATCCACTTGAAATTTAGCGGCCGGAAAGGGTACTCTAAAGGGTCAGACAAATGTCGTCTGCAAACAATGTCTTTCAGATCTATGTAGGGACTGGAAAACAGCTGCTTTCTGTGCAGTGTGGCGAAAACTAATTTTTCGCCCCACTTGGATGTAATAAGCTGGTTTTCGTGCGTCATATGGAGGCCGAAAGTGATTGTTTTCTGACCAGGCCGGTAAAATTTTTACGGCCCTAGGGCTGTAAAATAACCTTGAAGTCATCTGATTCTGATTTGATGTGAACGTGTTTACAAAATAGTTTATGAAACGGAATCAGTTTATGCTTCTAGAATTGAATAAAGTATTTTGCATTAAGATACTATCATTCTATTTGGATAAATGGAATACAAATAAGATATTATAAACTATTCAAATTCCATTTTCAGAGTATAATAGAATCTAACCTCAAACCTGCGTTTCATTGTACTGCGTTTGAACGTTTATCACGAAACCTGGTGGATAATTTTGGAACTACTTGGGCAATATCCATGGTGCTGAACGTTTTTACAAATAGTTTATGTAACGGAATCAGTTTATGCTTTTAGAATTGAATAAAGTATTCTGCAATAATATACTATAATTTTATTTGGATGAATGAAATACAGTTAAGATATAAATATTTAAAAACTATTCAAATTCGATTTTCAGAGTAGGATAGAACGTTTAACCTAAACTTCCGAAGTCGATGTCAACAAGCATTGTCGATGTTGACATTCAGATTGGCCAAATTTCAAGTGTGCAAAAACAGCTGATCAAAAACTTTTCATTATTTGTGTTTATTATTCAATAATCAAAACATTTATTATAATATCATCTGATTGTCATTTGAAGGAATAAAAAAGTATAAAATCAACCTCCCACCTAATTATTGAACATAATATTTTAGGTTATTTAGACAAATCAGAATAAAAAATAAAAATACTTGGACAGTTTCCTGATATTCAGATAACCTCAGATTTGCTAGAGCTATGACCTTCCAGTTTTGCTTTTGGGAGTGCCTAATAAACAATTATTCTCATATATGTGTATTGTTTCATTTTTCTGTGTGGCGAAAAATAGCGTAAGCACCATGGGCAAAAATGTTTTTCCGGCTCTCAATCTTTTCTAGTCCTCGGCCTACGGCCTCGGACTTGAAACCCGATTTCGAGTCGGAAAAGTCTCGTTTTCGGCCCTAGGTGCGAAATATACTATTCTGACTCCAGCCATTTACAGTCTAGGACTTAGCTTAATCCCGAGCTCGGAAACCGGCCGTTAATAATTGAATCCGTGACCAGATTTCCAATTCACAAAATAATATTTCAAAAATTGAATGGGTTTTTATGTCATGTATGACACAATCCAACCTAACCTAACAATTGAAAATCAATGATAAAAAAAATGCATGACTACACAGCCTTCTCGATTTGTGCATCCTGATGAACATTGGATTTTTGTTGCTGTTGAAACAGGAATGTGGTTCCCATCACCAGAGACATTGAGTACCGAGCGTATCAGGACTGGACATATAACTCAGTATTGGATGAGTCTGGCACAGTATCACTGCAAATTGGCAACAAATGGAAGAAAGTCATTTTTAGCAGTCATGATGTGAAAACGTAAGGCAAATGAACTCATTTAAAATTTTCCGATTTATCAGTTATTTCAGAAATACTACTGCTGAAGTCTTCTTCTTCTTCTTCTTCTTCTTCTTCTCTTCTTCTTCTTCTTCTTCTTCTTCTTCTTCTTCTTCTTCTTCTTCTTCTTCTTCTTCTTCTTCTTCTTCTTCTTCTTCTTCTTCTTCTCTTCTTCTCCTCCTTCTTCTCTTCTTCTTCTTCTTCTTCTTCTTCTTCTTCTTCTTCTTCTTCTTTTCTTCTTCTTCTTCTTATTCATTGTTTTATTTATTCGTTGTATTTTAGTTATTCATTGTTTTCTGTTCGCTCATAATAAATTGGTAGATATGTAATAAATGACTACAATTTTAGCTAAACTATTTCAGACTGTCAGAATTGGTTGATGGGGAACCATCAATGTCGCTCATAGGGAATCCTGACAGTTCCAAGTGAATTTCATCAATTGATCAATGAAGTGAATTACATTATTAATATGTTTTTACAGATGTAGGAAGAGGGAGACCATTGATGAAGGAAGATTTGCTGCTTCATTTCGAACAAAAATAAAGAATCTGATTCAGGAGCCTGGTCAAGACGGAGTATTTACAAACGAATAGTGATGACACACCGGATTTGACCATTGACTGTAACACCGTGATAAAAGGGAGAGATAAATTTAAATACCTTGGATTTACCATCATGAAAAATGGTGATACAGACGAGGAGATGAAGATTAGGTTGGCCCAAACCAGGAGTTGTATTCGACAGTTGCACCCAATCATATGGAGTAAGGATATTCATAGGAAAAATAAACATAGAATATTCAATGCAATCGTCAGAAGTATAATGACGTATGGGGCAGAGGTTTGGGTGACAAACAAGAGAGCAAGAGATAAGATAAGAGCTGTTGAGATGGATTACTGGAGGAGATGCTGCGGGCTTACCAGAATGGACAGAGTGAGAAACGAGGAGATAAGAAGGAGAATGAAAGTGAAATGGGATATTATAAAGTTGATTGAGGATAAAAGGTTGATGTGGTATGGCCATGCTAGAAGGGCGAGTGCTAGCAAATGGATAGGGATGGTGACTGATTGGAGTCCAATTGGGCGAAGGAAAAGAGGAAGACCTAAAAGATCATGGAGAAATGAGGTGGATGAGGCTATGGAGGCCAGGAATTTAAGGGATGGTGAATGGGAGGATAGGCAAAGATGGAGGTCTCGACTAAAAGAAGGAAGACGGTGAATCACTGTAAAATCCTATTATATATATATATTTTGCATCAAGATACTATCATTCTATTTGGATAAATGAAATACAAATAAGATATTATAAACTATTCAAATTCAATTTTCAGAGTATAATTCTAACCTCAAACTTGCGTTTAATTGTACTGCGTTTGAACGTTTATCACGAAACCTGGTGGATAATTTTGGAACTACTTGAGCAATATCCATGGTGCTGAACGTTTTTACTTTCCTTGCCCTACTACCATAGGTAAGGAAAGTATTGCTTTCCAAAAAAAGTTAAGGTTCCCCAATTTCAAGTTTTCTATACGTTTCAAGGTCCCCCGAGTCCAAAAACATGATTTTTTGGTATTGGTCTGTGTGTGTGTATGTGTGTATGTGTGTGTGTGTGTATGTGTGTGTGTGTGTGTATGTGTGTGAACACGATAACTCCATTCCTAATTAACCGATCGACTTGAAATTTTAAACTTAAGGTCCCGATACCATGAGGACCCGACAATAAGAAATTCAATAAAATTCAATTCAAGATGACGGAAAAAATGGCGGATAATTACTAAAAAACCATGTTTTTCACGTTTTTCTCGAAAATGGCTCTAACGATTCTCTTCAAATTCATATCATGGATAGCTATTTTTAAGCTCTATCAACTAGCATAAGTCTCATTTCTGGGAAAATTTCAGGAGCTCCGTAATATTCTTGAGAAAAATGGCGGATAATGACTAAAAAACCATGTTTTTCACGGTTTTCTCGAAAACGGCTCCAACTATTTTCTTCAAATTCATACCATGGATAGCTATTTTTAAGCCCTATCAACTGGCATAAGTTTCATTTCTGGGAAAATTTCAGGAGCTCCGTAATATTCTTGAGAAAAATGGCGGATAATGACTAAAAATCCATGTTTTTCACCGTTTTCTCGTAAACTGCTCTAACGATTTACTTCAAATTCATACCATGGATAGATATTCATAAGCACTATCAACTGGCATGAGTCTCATTTCTGGGAAAATTCCATGAGCTCCGTAATATTCTTGAGAAAAATGGCGGATAATGACCAAAAACCAGGTTTTTCACGGTTTTCTCGAAAACGGCTCTAAAGATTTTCTTCAAATTCAAGCCATGGGTAGCTATTCATAAGTCCTATCAAATGACATGAGTTTTTTTCCTTGGAAAATTGCAGGAGCTCCGTAATATTCTTGAGAAAAATGGCGGATAATTACTAAAAAACCATGTTTTTCACGATTTTTTCAAAATAACTTGACCGATTTTTTTCAAATTCATACTCTATATAGTTATTTATCAGCTCTATTAACTAGCATGAGTCTCCTTTCTGGGAAACCAATGGGGGGTCCACCCCATCCTTGAGAAATGGACTTTGTAACCTCCTACTCGTGCATGAGGTAGGTAGGTAGAGCAGTTCATAAAAAGAACACATAGTCGAGATATTTCATCTGTAGAACAGCTGTTTTGACGACTTTAAAAAAATGACGACTAAAAAAATCATTGAGTTTCACAATTTACAGAAAGGAAAAAGTACTCTGAAAACAATTATATATACACACATACAAAAGTCTGATCGTAGTTTCGAATATGAGCAAGGAAAGTTGTGTGAGTGTACCACACCAGATTTTTACAAATAGTTTATGTAACGGAGTCAGTTTATGCTTCTAGAATTGAATAAAGTATTCTGCAATAATATACTATAATTTTATTTGGGTGAATGAAATACAGATAAGATATAAATATTTTAAAACTATTCAAATTCGATTTTCAGAGAAGGATAGAACTTTTAACCTGAACTTCCGAAGTCGATGACAACAAGCATTGTTGACGTTGACATTCACATTGGCCAGAATTAAAGTGTGCTAAAACAGCTGATCAAAAACTTTTCATTACTTGTGTTTATTATTCAATAATCAAAACATTTATTATAATATCATCTGATTGTCATTTGAAAGAATAAAAAAGTATAAAATCAACCTCCCACCTAATTATTGAACATAATATTTGAGGTTATTTAGACAAATAAGAATAAAAAATAAAAATACTTGGACAGTTTCCTGATATTCAGATAACCTCAGATTTGCTAGAGCTATGACCTTCAAGTTTTGCTTTTGGGAGTGCCTAATAAACAATTATTCTCATATATGTGTATTGTTTTATTTTTCTGTGTGGCGAAAAATAGCGTAAGCACCATGGGCAAAAATGTTTTTCCGGCTCTCAATCTTTTCTAGTCCTCGGCCTACGGCCTCGGACTTGAAACCCGATTTCGAGCCGGAAAAGTCTCATTTTCGACCCTAGGTGCGAAATATACTATTCTGACTCCAGCCATTTACAGTCTAGGACTTAGCTCAATCCCGAGCTCGGAAACCGGCCGTTAATAATTGAATCCGTGACCAGATTTCCAATTCACAAAATTATATTTCAAAAATTGAATGGGTTTTTATGTCATGTATGACACAATCCAAGCTAACCTAACAATTGAAAATCAATGATAAAAAAAATGCATGACTACACAGCCTTCTCGATTTGTGCATCCTGATGAACATTGGATTTTTGTTGCTGTTGAAACAGGAATGTGGTTCCCATCACCAGAGAAATTGAGTACCGAGCGTATCAGGACTGGACATATAACTCAGTATTGGATGAGTCTGGCACAGTATCACTGCAAATTGGCAACAAATGGAAGAAAGTCATTTTTAGCAGTCATGATGTGAAAACGTAAGGCAAATGAACTCATTTAAAATTTTCCGATTTATCAGTTATTTCAGAAATACTACTGCTGAAGTCTTCTTCTTCTTCTTCTTCTTCTTCTTCTTCTTCTACTTCTTCTTCTTCTTCTCTCTTCTTCTTCTTCTTCTTCTTCTTCTTCTCTTCTTCTTCTCTTCTTCTTCTTCTTCTTCTTCTTCTTCTTCTTCTTCTTCTTCTTCTTCTTCTCTTCTTCTTCTCTCTTCTTCTTCTTCTTCTTCTTCTTCTTCTCTTCTCTTCTTCTTCTTCTTCTTCTTCTTCGTCTTCTTCTTCTTCTTCTTCTTCTTCTTCTTCTTCTTCTTCTTCTTCTTCTTCTTATTCATTGTTTTATTTATTCGTTGTATTTTAGTTATTCATTGTTTTCTGTTCGCTCATAATAAATTGGTAGATATGTAATAAATGACGACAATTTTAGCTAAACTATTTCAGACTGTCAGAATTGGTTGATGGGGAACCATCAATGTCGCTCATAGGGAATCCTGACAGTTCAAGTGAATTTCATCAATTGATCAATGAAGTGAATTACATTATTAATATGTTTTTACAGATGTAGGAAGAGGGAGACCATTGATGAAGGAAGATTTGCTGCTTCATTTCGAACAAAAATAAAGAATCTGATTCAGGAGCCTGGTCAAGAAAAGTTACACAATCAGCAATTATTCGACGAATATTTCGAGATCATCAAGCAGGAGGTCTGGGAGTGTGGGGAACCAGAACTAAAGGTAAGACCATGCAATCATCCTTTCACCTAGAACACACTGTTCTGAGGGGTTGCGTCACAGAATAGGTACAGAATGGAAACCGTCAATAAAACTCCTATCTAACCGCCTTTTTACATGGCACAAATACAAGACACGTCACGTGACCTTAGGAAGTTCCAATCCTGGTCTTCTGATTGGCTCGTGGCAGTGAACGAGATCAATTGATCCGGATCATTAGAGTGATCCGAACCTCCCATCAATACTATTACAATGCGGCGCTTCCTAACAAGATGGCGGGTTTTTGCGCCAGGGTACTAGCCAAGTTTCCATACTGTATGTATACTGTGGTTGCGTGGACTATCCCAAACCACTTCTCCACTTTCCTTGCCCTATTACCGTAGGTAAGGAAAGTATTGCTTTCCGAAAAAAAATCAAGGTACCCCAATTTCTAAATTTCTATACGTTTCAAGGTCCCCCGAGTCCAAAAAAGTGGTTTTTGGGTATTGGTCTGTATGTGTGTGTGTGTGTATGATCTCATCCCCCAATTAATGGAATGACTTGAAATTTGGAACTTGAGGTTCAATGCAATCCAAGATGGCAAAAATGTTGTCAAAAACAGGGTTTTTCGCGATTTTCTCGAAAACGGCTCTAATGATTTTGATCAAATTTATTCCTAAAATAGTCATTGATAAGCTATATCAGAATAGTTATTATCATTACTACTAATAGTTCTGTGAACAGTAGAACTAACGCAGTATTCTCATCCACAAGTACCTGATTGAAAATATAGACCTTATGGAAATACAGGCTTCTCCACACATCTGTGTAACCACTTGTCAGCTGATTTATGATGAATAAGGCTAGTTTCACATTCATTCGGTTCGTTTCGTTTTCGGTTCGTTTCCGGCAAATTCCGATAAGTGTGAATCGGTAGTTCGGTTTGAATTTGGTACCGAATAGAAACCGCATAGAACAGAACGCCCACTTGACTAATAAATTTCATCAGGTTTTAATTCGTTGCTAGCGAGAGGCTACTTTCACACACTTTCGGTTCGGTTCGTTCTGTTTTCGGCAAATTCTGATAAGTGTGAAACGATGATTCAGTTTGAATTCGGTACCAAATAGCAACCGCATAGAAACGAACGCCCACTTGACTCTAATAAATTCCATCAGGTTTCAATTCTTTGCTAGCGAGAGGCTACTTTCACACACTTTCGGTTCGGTTCGTTTTCGGAAAATTCCGATAAGTGTGAAACGATGATTCAGTTTGAATTCGGTACCGAATAGAAACCGCATAGCACCGAACGCTCCCTCGACACGAATATGTTTCATCATTGACCGAGCGAAGTGAGTTCTAAGATTCAAGTCGAAGGTTTGGCATTTCTCTTAATGTTTAAATGTTTAAATGTTTATATGTTGCGCATTTACGGCGAAACGCGGTAATAGATTTCCATGAAATTTGACAGGTATGTTCACTTTTTTAATTGCGCGTCGACTTATATACAAGGTTTTAGGAAATTTTGCATTTCAAGGATAATATAAAAAGAAAAAGGAGCCTCCTTCATACGCCAATATTAGAGTAAAAATCAGACTATAGAATTATTCATCATGAATCAGCTGAGAAGTGATTATACAGATGTGTAGAAAAGCCAGTTTATTGCTGTATTTCCATAAGGTCTATAGTTTCAACCAGGTACTTGTGGATAAGAATACTGCGTGAGGTCTACTGTTTACAGAACTACTAGTATTAGAATCTGTTGCTAGGGAAACAGGAAAAAACAAAGTCTTTTACACACGCTTGCCTTTTTTGTTTTTATTTAAAACTGATATCGTGATTATCTGTTTCAAAATTTTCCAAGTCAAAATCATATTGTCAATTCATTTCTGTTAGTTCATAGGTACATTTTTCTTCTCAATGAATAGTTTGCTGAAAAAATATGAAAGATATAAATTGAAACTTGGGGAGAATTTTTTTTTCTATTCTTTTTTATTCTTCCACGAATATTACATGATTTCATCAATGCAGAGAAGAGATGAAGTTTATATACCATGTGTCAAAACAGGGAACAAATTTTCCATTATTTAAAAATAATCTCTCTGAGCATCCAAAATTAACATAATCAAAAAGAAACTATTCAAATAATTCACAATTTTCAATTAACTTTAAAATGTTGTTGTTCAAGAAATAACATCTTACAATTTAACACCAGCTGTTATATTTAAATATACCAGCATGAACTGTGAAAATCCAGCTGTGAAAAAACAGCTGTGTTTGAGAAGAAAATACCTAGGCAAATTAGAACCGTACGAATTAAAACCTGACATGTATGAAAGCCTCACTCGTTTTCAGTAACGAACCGAACCGAACCGAAAACGAACCGAATTGAATGAAACCGAAAGCGTGTGAAGCTAGCCTAATTCTATAGTCTTATTTCCACTCTAATATTGGCGTATGAAGGAGGCTCCTTTCCCTTTCATATTTCCCTTGAAATTCAAAATTTCAAAAACCTTGTATTATACGTCGACGCACAATTTAAAAAGGAACATATCTGTCAAATTTCATGAAAATCTATTACCGCGTTTCGCCGTAAATGCGCAACATATAAAAATTTTAACTTTCAAACATTTAAACATTAAGAGAACTGCCAAATCGTCGACTTGAATCTTAGACCTCACTTCGCTCGGTCAATTATTATCCTATGAAGCGATCAGGGACTTCAGTCCGAGTTCAATTCAATCATGGACTTACAGTCCGTGTCTTGTAGTTTTGCCTAGCGGCGAAGGGCCACTGGACTTCAATACTACCCGTTCAAAAACATCCTGCATTTTTGAAAACGTATCTTTCCATAAGCAACAAATGCACTTTTGTATCTTTTCGAAAGAAACGTGTTGCATCTGAAAAGATACGCAAGGAGCTTCTTGAAGTTACGTCTTTTTAGCAGAACCAGAAACAAATAAATTGGTAAAGAGCTTAACCTCCCGGGAAGTTTTGGAATGCATAGGTGACTCATTCACTGACACCACCCCATTCAATAGTTTTGTGCAGCAAAAAAAACTGACACTGTTGTACTTTTTACAACAGTGCGACTGCCGGAAGGTTAAACAGCATCTTCATGGCACAACACAGCCTATCAGCTGAAATTCGTTTAACATGCTCAAAAACATGATATTATTTACTATAGTGAGGTTCACGTTATAATGGCAGTGGGGAAAAATGGCAGAGCAACGTTGCCGAACCTCTGTCTTGTCAGTGCCCTCTATAGACGATAGCTGATACAGGTTTATTTATGTAATATTAACTGTTCATTCCCGTTTAAATAGTGAAAGATGGCAGAGCAACGTCGCCGAACCTCTGTCTTCTCTCCGGTAGAGAGTTAGTGGAAACGATATTTTGAATACTCTCTCCGAAGAATAGACATTGATATGTCCAAAGCTCCGCCAATTTATGTAGATGCATAACAATACTATCTATAGTCATTCCAAATTGCTTTTTCATATCATATACAGTTCAATAATAATTTTCTTAGTCTATATTATGTAAATTCATCTATAATTTTGCTGTATTGTATATAAGTGTATAAGCCAGTATATATTGTTGTAATCTACATGAAATAAAGTACTCAATCAATCAATCAATCAACCTTGTCAATGCCTTCTATAGATGGTAGCTGATACAGGTTTATTGATGTAATATTAACTGTTCATTCTAGTTTAAATAGTGAAAGAAGGCAGAGCAAAGTTGCCGATCCTCTGTCTTGTCAATGCCTTCTATAGATGGTAGCTGATACAGGTTTATTGATGTAATATGAACTGTTCATTCTAGTTTAAATAGTGAAAGATGGCAGAGCAACGTTGCCGATCCTCTGACCTCTGTCTTGTCAATGCCTTCTATGAACGGTAGCAGACACATGTCTATTGATGTAATATTTGACTGTTTATTCTAGTTTAAAATAATCAATTATATTTAACCAAGAAATTATATTTTCCAATAATTCCAAGATTCAAGATTCAAGATTCGTTTCATTAACCATCAGGCCACAATTATAGCATTAGGCAAGTCATAATAATAATTATATACATTTTAAAAGTAGGCTACACACAATTGAACAGAAAATCGATACAAATTGAACAGATAAAGCATAATTATCTACATTACATAAAATACATTCAATTCAGGTATTCAGGTATTCAGGTATTCCTCAAGTGAGTAAAAGGCATTATTTTTCAGATAACTGTATACAATTTTCTTAAATTTGTTTGGAGGCAGATTCCTGGTTGTTGGAGGCAGTTTATTGTACAATATGCACTGTTGGAAAGTATGGCTTCTCATAGTTTTAGTGAGTCTTATTTGTGGTGCTACAATGTTCGTACTGTTCCTGGTATTATATGCATGGTAATCTCCATGAATGAAAATTTTTCTGAGTTTTCGTTGACGTGAATTAAATTGGAATAAATGAAGAGAGATGGAAGGGTTAGTATACCCAAATTAGGGAAATGTGGCCTGCATGAATCTCGCTGTGTTAGTCCTAGGATAGCTCTAAGAGCCTTTTTTTGCCATAAGAACACTGTTTTAGCATGGACGGAATTACCCCATAGTCTCACACCATAACTCAAATGAGAGTGGAAAAGCCCAAAATAGGTCAATATGAGTCCAAATTCACGCAGCCTCTCAGTTTTCTCAATAAATAGACTATTCGAGATAATTTTTTTGAAAGGTGCTCAATATGTGTGTCCCAGTTCAGCTTGTAGTCCATATAAATTCCAAGAAGTTTGACCGGTTTAATCAGGCCATTACTTAACTTGTCTTTGAGGGAGAAAAACAATATCTCAGTTTTATCTTCATTCAATTTCAGTCCATTGGCCACATACCACGTCCTGGCCGTAGACAAAATTCCAATGATTACGATGAAATATTTAGTTAAGCAATTTTATTAATTCTACATTGTTGAAAGATGATCTAGCAACAGAGCAAAGCGAGAAAGAGATAGTGCTATCCACTTTGTTGAATGATAGACAAGGATAGCAATACCATTGCTAATCAAACACTGTCATTATAATATGGACCTCACTGAAGATGATATAGATCAGCTGCCATCAACGAATCTTTATTGGTGTAGGAGCCCTACCTGTGCTGACGTCACACGAATGCACTACAGCTCAACCAATACCTACTATTACTTATAGGTATTGGCTGAACTCACACCTACGCGACTCAGTTCGAGAAGAGACTCAACTCTAGTCGAGAGCATGTGTTTCAAATAGTGACGTCGCGAAGACTAGAGTCGACTGGTCTGAGTGTCACCATTTGGAAACACATGCTCTCCACTAGAGTCGAGTCTCTTCTTGACCTGAGTCGCGTAAGTGTGAGTTGAGCGTACGGCTTTGTTTACGGAGGTAGTGCTATAGCTTACGTATGAAAGTCCACGAAGCCTTTCTGAGGATGCGTAAAAACAATGAATTGTTTTTCTCTTCCAGTTTTTGAGGGTTTTGAATCACTTCCACGTCAAACCACACCATTGCAATAGCATCAAAGAAGTGACCTACTACGACGGCGTTACAATAATGCTGGGAATGATCGACTCCCAAACATGTACTGAAATAGTTGAGATAAAATATCTGGACGCTGGATACTACACACCTTTGAAATACGGTGAGTCTGAACTGTCAGAATTTCTTATGAATTATTTTAAGTATTATTATTATCACTAGTAGTTCTGTGAACAGTATAGTATACCTCGCGCTCAGTAAGTTACATTGACCTGTTGTTATGTTTTCTCAAAAATTAATAAATAATTTATCAATTAGAAATGTCTTGAAAAAATCCTAAATAAACATAGAGCTTTCTGTCCTATCGTACCGTGACGTGTCGTCCCGGAATGTGAGTGTGAGCGCTGTTATCAGGTCTTGCTGCCGTCGATACGCCAATCCAATCAAACCATCAGAAAACATTCTGTGTTGTCGTATTGGCGGAAAATCGGTGTGTTGAAATTAAAAAAATAAACTACCATAATGCTGATTTCCTACAACCTTCATTTCTCACTTTTCATGATTCTAGAAATCAATTTCTTTTCAATAATATTTGTTGCAATTTTAATAATCAGATTGAAAAAGAAAAATGTGAAAAAAAATGGTTTCTATCAATAACTCCAAACTTGAATCATGGGCTCAGCTTATGGAAAGACATAGTTTGTGGACAACTGTCTACTAACGTTGATGGAAAGATACATTTTCAAGATGTTTGATGTTTTTGAACGGGTAGTATTATAGTCCACTGGACATCTGATTCATGATGAATAATTCCATAAGGATTCTATATTCTAAGAGAAATGCCAAACCGTCGACTTGAATCTTAGACCTCACTTCGCTCGGTCAATAAAACACTTATATACTGATTAGATTTATTTCTTACACCACTATAACACACGGAGGTAAACTAGATACAACTATAAACTGATCACTACCTAATCGATGACACAGAATTATCACAACTAATATGAATTTTGTTTAAATATAATTCGCAAAGAATAACAAACTGTATAAGCAACCAATCAAAGTGATTCGAAGGTTCTGGAACGCGATTGTCATTGGTCACGTCCCCCTGCACCAAGATGAACTCACGGCAATGATCTAGAATGATCTTGAAGCCTCTTCCTCCTGACACCTCTGTGTGTTTACTAAAAAATACTCACCTCCTGCCATCCATCTAAAGACCCAATCCATTACAATACTAATTGATCTAATCGTGAATAACACTAAGCGCTGGTTTCCGAGCTCAGGATTTAGCTAAGTTCTAGACTTTGAACAGCTGGAGTCAGAAAATTGGCTTTCCAAAACGGGGTGTATTCTCAGAGCACGTTCAAATTAAATCTCGAAAAACTAGAAAATTGAAAACAAAATGAAATGGAGAGAAATAGTGTAAAGTTCCAGCTATTTTGAATTGTTTAGGAGTGTTTAATTTCGTCATGGAAAAACGTTTCCAGTTATAGAAATGAGAGAATAAAAACTGCGACTACGCCACGTTTTGATAAGCCAATTTTCTGACTCCAGCTGTTCAAGGTCTAGAGCCATAGAGGAACAATAGCGTAAGTAGATATCCCATGGTATAGGACGTTTATGTCGCAACTTTTTCTGTTATCTCAAGCCGATAGTCCTCGTAGTTCTTTCCCGTGAAGCTGTGTGACGCTCGTAGTCTCTCATACTTAGGCATTACTCAATACATAGGCATTCATTGAAGAAGATGCAAGATATTCTTCCCAGAAAAATTAGATTGTTACTAGTCAAATCGCTCATATTCCCACATCTTATGTATTGTAATTATGTGGTCAATGATATGCAAGTAACCTTAAACGATAAACATCAGCGATGTCAAAACTATTGCCTCAGGTTTGTTTACTCTCTCCAACGCCATGAACGAATCACTCAAGTCCATATTGACAGTTCAACTTTAAAGATACCTGATCAGAGAATGCTTCGTATAATAATCAAGCTTGTTAGGGACATTTTAAAATATGGTGAACCAATCTATTCCAAAAACGATTTCAAATTTGTCTCTGAAGGTAGGAGAATTGATGCTTCCCACACTAGAACAGGTGAAAATACTCTAAGAATTCCAAATCATCGAACAACTATTTATACAAAATCCTTCCTTGTTAGCGGTTGTCGTGCATGGAATGCACTCCCAAATCAAATTAGGTCCATAGAGAGTCGAGCGGGCTTCACCCGTACATTGAGACATTATCTTTTAGAAAAAATGACTGAAACTGTCCAACCCTAAAGCAGCATGACATTCAATTAAACCTTCCTCAATCCCTATCCTTATCCTTTATGATCATTCCCCTCCACTCCCAAGTAAAAATGATGGGTTTTCTCTTGTTATTTCATTCATGTCAATTTAGCATAAAAAATGTGCATAAGTTTAGTGCATAAATTTAGCATAAGATTGTTTCTTATTCAAACCCTTCCTCGAGTGGATCTTAGCAACCTCATTCTATATCCCTTACCCTCTCTTTTGTATTATAATTTTCCCTTCATAATTCCCTAATTAGAATTATTATTATTTCTTCATAATCATATTATCTTGTTATATACATAAACTAATCTCTTTTGTACAATAATTTCCTTTTGTTATTAACATTATTTTTGATTTAGATCAACAAATCTCTTTTCTAATAATAACTTCCACTCCCTTATTATTCCTATTATTATATCATATCGATTTTCTAATTATTGGGGATCAACTTTTTCTTTTTTTTATCCTTATTATTATTTACTCTTCTCTGTTAATTGATTCAACTCTGAATGATTTATCGTTTCTATGATTTGGTTATTACTTATTGATATTTTCAGTCTTAATTTTTTTTCGCTTTGATATAATATTTCGTTTGAATTTTTAACTTCATTTTTCACGGTTAAGTGCTGAAGGGGAGGGTATCCTTGATACCCTCTCTGAGAACGGACTTCTTAAGGTCCAAACTTCACCGTTTCATGTGAAAACATTACAATAGTACTTTAACTTTTGCATTTTTCATCATTTTTCCTGCTCAATATTATTGTAGAACTCATTAGTTTAACTCATTTAACCGCTACTGGTATTTATTTTCAACGCTAGAACGTAAGTTGAATTATGTTCTGTTGAACACATGAATAAAGGAATCTGAATCTGAATCTGAATACTGTGCCGTTCATACACTCACACCCCAACAAAACAGTAAAAATCGACAATAATTGACAGTAATCGACTCGAGATAACAGTAAAAGTTGCAACATAAACGCCCTATACCATGGGATATCTACTTACGCTATTGTTTCTCTATGCTAGAACTTAGCTAAATCCCGAGCTAGGAAACCGGCCCTAATAGTTGATTATTTTGAACAAGACAAGGATAGCAATACCATTGCTAATCAAACACTGTCATTATAACGTGGACCTTACTAAACTGATGCTGACTATACTGATCAGCTCTGTGGGAGGATTGCATCTGGAGTCTTTGAACTCCGACAAATAAGAAGATTGAATGATACCAAACTCACAATGGCAGTCTACCACTCACTCATAATGTCACACATCCGCTATGCCATTATTGTGTGGGGTGGGTCATGCCAGAATTTGGAAAGGGTGTTCAAGCTCCAAAAAAAGCTGTTAGAGCGATCAAAGGTATTATGCCTTTAGATTCCTGTAGGAACCACTTTAAAGAATTAGGCATACTAACCGTTCCCTCTATTTATATCTATGACGTGATTATGCATGTTAGAAGACAGACAATGACTAGAAATGCTGATTCGCATGGATACAATATTAGAAATAGAGGAGACTATGCTTCACTGTATCACAGAACAGCTCTTTCTGAGAAAAAACCTACATATATGGGCCTCAAATTTATTAGAAAGCTTCCTACTCACTTGAAAAATTGTGAAGATGTCGATGTTTTTGAGAAGGAATCTAAAAGTTTTTTGATGCTTGGAGTATTCTATTCCACAGAAGAGTTTGTGTGTAGAGAGGGTTCCTTTGTGTGATTTTTTTCTTCTTTTTTTGTAATACTGTATGTATTATAAATTTTTGACAATTCCTATACTCTCATTAGAGTCTCTGGGAAGCTTTAAAAACAAACAAACAAACAAACATAAAGCGTGGTTGTACTGTACTGTGAAAAGGTTACTTAAGTGAGTTATAGAAAGTCTATAGTGAGGTCCAAGTTTCAATGGCAGTGTTTGATTAGCAATGGTATTGCTATCCTTGTCTATCATTCAACGAAACGGATAGCGCTATCTCTTTCTTGCTTTGCGCTTTTGCCAGATCGTCTTTTGATCCTTGAGCTGTCCACATACGCCCCTCTCTGATAGCAAATACGAAAGTGATAAATGTACAGAACGGTCAGGTTAGATTTACAGCCCGGGTCCTGTAGCTCTGCTTATGGGGGGAGCGCCACTAGACTACAATACTACCCGTTCACAAACATCCAACATTTTTGAAAATGTATTTCTCCATAAGCAAAATATGCTATTTTGTATCTTCTTGAAAGCAACTTGTTGCATACGGAAAGATACACAAGGATCTTTAATGTATCTCTTCATAAGCAACAGTTATTCTTTTGTGTCTTCTCAAAAGCAACGTGTTTCATCCGAAAAGATACACAAGGAGCTTCAATGAATCTTTCCATAAGCAACATATGCTCTTTTGTATCTTCTCAAAAGCAACGTGTTGCATCCGGAAAGATACACAAGAAGCTTCAATGTATCTCTCCATAAGCAAAATATATTCTTTTCAACTTCTTGAAAGCAACGTGTTTCATCCGGAAAGATACACAAGGATCTTTAATGTAATCTTTCTATGAGCAACATATGCTCTTTTGTATCTTCTTGAAAGCCACGTTTTGCATCCGAAAAGATACACAAAGATCTTCAATGTATCTTTCCATAAGCAACATATGCTCTCTTGTATCTTCTCAAAAGCAACGTATTGCATCCGGAAAGATACACAAGGAACTTTATTTTATCTTTCTATGAGCAACAGATGCTCTTATGTATCTTCTCAAAAGCAACGTGTTGCATCCAAAAAGATACACAAGGATCTTCAATGTATCTTTCTATGAGCAACAGATATTCTTTTGTATCTTCTTGAAAGAAACACATTGCATCCGGAAAGATACACAAGGAACTTTATTATTTTCATCTTTCTATGAGCAACAGATGCTCTTATGTATCTTCGCTAAAGCAGCGTGTTGCATCCGGAAAGATACACAAGGAGCTTTTTGGAGTTGGGTCCTTCTAGCACAACACAGACTATCATCTGAGATTCGTTCAACATGCTCTCTCCATTGGGCGGAGCGACCCTAGACTACAATACTACCTGTCCAAAAACATCCAACATTGGTTTTTTGCTTAGACCAGTTATAGAATAGACACGGCCCATTGTATATTCATACGAGTTCACTGTATTCATACTGAAAGTCGATGAAGCCAACATCTACTGTCATATCTCCAAATCGTGACAACAGCATTAGATAGAAAACTTTTCTGTAGAGTTTGTTCACATTGTTTTCCATAGCAGATTGTGTCAATTTCAGCGGGAGCGCAGTTGGAGTTTACCATTTTGATGAATAATAATTTACATCCTTCTGAAATAGACACAATCTGAAAGTTTTCTATCCGATGATGACGTCATGATTTGGAGGTATGGCAGTAGAAGTTGGCTTCAGAGGCTAGACTTCCCAGCGTGTCTATTCTATAACTGGTCTAAGGTTTTTTGTAGCAGTTTTGCTGTTCCTATTTCAAACTAGGAAACATACTCGACTGTGAAGGAAACATTTGGTTTTATTAAAATAGAGTATGCTGTAATGAGAATCATATGTTTATTTGTTCTGCAAACAGCTGTTTACCGGCTTGATCTCTTGGTTGTAAAACAGCTGATATTGAATGACTATGACAAAAATTATTCTTCTTTACAGAAGGAAAGGTGGTCCTCCATGATAAGAACAATAAGGAGATTACAATTGACGGAATCAAAGCCAAAAAGTAAGAGTTTTATTCCAGATAATAATTATGATTAAAGATCAGGATGTATGACATACTTTCAATAATTTTAATAATATATTTATAATTATCATTTTCAAACGAAAATCCAAATTAATGCTGTAATTCACCCCGAAGACTTCTGCTACTGCAAATATTGACAACAGGGTGAAAAGCTAGATGGAAATTAGATAAGCGCTACTATTCAAAAATTATTTGTCAGCCCGGGAATCGAACCCAGTACCTCCTAATTGCCGGTCAGGAATGCTTACCCTCACACCAAACTGACAATCTCTGGATAGCAGCTCTCATTTTATACGAAGCCATAGCGGCCAGCCAGTCTACAGATGAAAATTACTGAGATATTGCAATTATTCAAATGCTAATGAAGTAATAATTATTATTAAACGAAAATCCAATTGAATGATGTGAATCACCCCGAAGACTTCTGCTACTGCAAATTTGACAACAGGGTAAACAGCTAGATGTGAGCAAAATTATTTGTCAGCCCGGGAATATATTAATATACAGAGTGTTTACGAATTTCCTACCAGTACTCTAGGGCATGGTTCCTGGGTAACAAACATATCTAAAAATCATATTTAAATTGTCCGGAAGTCTTCATTTACTCACAAAGCGGCCATTTTGCTTTTTTCACTTATTATTTTTTTCTAAATAATGGTTAGACATACGAAATTGAAATTTTGCAAGATCATTCATAACAACGAGACAAGACTAGAAAAAAATTATAATTTTTCAAATTCATAAAACAAAATGGCGGCCATTTGAAATTTTGTTTCTCAAATAACTCAGAAACCGTTGATTTTACAAAGAATTTACAGGAGTAACTTGTTTTAGTAAATTCAATTGCCTATCGATTGATACCAGATTTGTAAGATCGGACCAATATTAACTGAGATAACAATGGAATAATACATTTTAAATCAATTATATGACTTGTATACCAAAGTATTCTCTGATAGAATGAAGAAAAATGAATGGCGGCTGAGTTACTTTTGTACAGTCACTGTCAAAAGTAAAATTAAAATATTCTAGCAAACTGCAAAAATTGTAAAGCTAGAGAGAGATAGCGCTATATGTTTTGTTGTATGATAGAAAATGATAGCAACAGTATTGTCGATCGTACACTGCCATTATAACGTGGACCTCACTATAGTATAAATTTTTCTGATCTTGTATTTAGTTTCAGTTAATCAGAGATTGAAAATGGTGTAACAACCGAAACCGGTATTTCCAACTATCAATATAATCGTGGTTTTTGACAATTCCTTAGTCTTTTTATCTAATACTAGCTTACCCGGCGATTTTTGTACCACCAAAAAGTCAATGTATCTCATGTCACACTTGACTTTATTTGGTGAATCATGAAATTTATCTGACAATCAATATTTCAATTTACATCTCAATATGGACTTCCTATGAGCTTACAACTACCGTTTTTATACCAGTAAACAATTTTATCACAGAGTGACGTGTTTATTAGTAAGTTTAGTCTCTATATATAAAAATGAATGTCTGTTTGTGTGTTAGTTTGTTTGTTCCCTATAGACTCGAAAACTACTTGACAGAACGGCATGAAACATGAGGAATATGTTGTGTGAATATTGGGGATGGTTTCTGACCAGAAATTTTAATAAGGGGGCTAATGACAATTATATATTAATCCATTTTACAGACCTATGTTTTCGAAATTGTTGGCCGAGCGGCTAACGTAGAACGGGAAGATCATCATGATTCAAGATCATGTTGTGATAATAAGATTTATTTATTTATTTATGAAAAACATGGAAGCATACAGGATTTCTCTCAAAAATTGCTTCCATAACAACACAATTACAATAGTTCATTATACATAGTGAGAGTACAGAAAAGAAGAATATTGAGAAATTACAATGAAAGAAGAGGAAAAATAATAGAAAAAAAGAAATGAACAAAACAAAAAAAAACCGAATCAGTACTAATCATACCCTTGAGGACCAGTACAAAAGTGGATTTAAAAAAAACATACAACATCAACTCAACAGACAAGAGACACATTAAAACACTCGACAGTCACACTCGCAGATGTCGCCTACAATCCCTACGGAAGCGACTGTAACCGAATGACAGGTCAAGATGATCCGAGAAGCAATTGAAAATGAATGATAATCTATATATGGGAGAGTTCTGATGATTTAAAGTGTTGCAATAAGGTATAAATAATCTAAAATTGGAACGGCGAGGCACTGCAGAAATGTACACATTTAACTGGGAAAGCAAAAACATTGAGCTGATTCTGCCATTGAATACATTAAAAACGAACAAAAGCATATTAAAATCACGTCTCAATTTATCATATTAACTTACCAGCTTTAATAAACACGTCACTCTGTGATAAAAATGTTTACTGGTATTAAAACGGTAGTTTCAAGCACATAGGAAGTCTGTATTGAGATGTAAATGAAAATATTGATTGTCAGATAAATTTCATGATACACCACATAAAGTCAAGTGTGACATGAGATACATTTTGGCGGCACGAAGTTCGCCGGGTAAGTTCATATGCTGAATCATATTATCACAACATGATCTTGAATCATGATGATCTTCCCGTTCTACGTTAGCTGCTCGGCCGACAATTTCGAAAACATAGGTCTGTAAAATGGATTGATATATAATTATCATTGGCCCCCCTACTAAAATTTCTGGTCAGAAACCATCCCCAATATTCACACAACATCTTCCCAAAGTTTCATCACTTTCTGTCATGTAGTTTTCGAGTCTATAGAGAACAAACAAACAAACAGACATTCATTTTTTCATATAGAGACCAAACTTACTAATAAACACGTCACTCTGTGATAAAATTGTTTACTGGTATGAAAACGGTAGTTGTAAGCTCATAGGAAGTCCATATTGAGATGTAAATAAAAATATTGATTGTCAGATAAATTTTCATGATTCACCAAATAAAGTCAAGTGAGACATGAGATACATTGACGTTTTGGGGGTACGAAGTTCGTCGGTAAGCTAGTAAGCTACATTCCTTTCTGTCAAGTAGTTTTTGAGTCTATAGGGAACAAACAAACAAACTAACAAACAAACTAACTAGCACACAAATAGACATTCATTTTTATATATAGAGAAGAGAAAAATATAATTGAACGAGTGTCAGCGAAGTTCTTACTTTTGATATATATACTCTAGGAATATATTTTGAAATGAATGTTTTTCTATCCACAGGCTACAGCAGGTTGCCAAATTGGAAAACTACTACCTGCCGAAAGATCAAGCTTATAAGAAGTTTATTAGCAAGAATGGAGTTGTTCTGGAAATTGGAGTTCAGAAAGAAAAGATTATAAACGTACCGTATCTAGTGTAAGTAGATTTTGATACATAAATGAATGAAAATTTCCTAATAATGACCAAAAATAACTATCTCCTCCAGCTACTGTGTAAAGTGCTTACTTTACTCCCTGGAACATAGTACTAAAGTGTCACTTTTTTGCTCTCGGGAGGAAAAAACAGAAAAACTCCCTAGAGTGTAAATAATCCAACTTATAATACTGTGAAATAAGTAAACTCTTCATTTGTAGAGCTTTAATCAAATAAAATTGAACATGACTTTCTACTAGTAACGGATCAACAACATTTGATATTTATGAATGAATCAATGACAACGAAAACATATGGTTTATCATATCATTCTACCCGGCTAGATTTTCGTGTTATCTTAGGGGCAAGATGACGGAGCGACACAGTGGACTCTTGTCCATCAGGGCGACGAATGTGAGCATACTCTGGGTTTGCCTCAATCAATTCAACTTCTTCTACTGATGAATCTTGCTTTGAATTTCGGTTCATTTTCTTCAGCCAAACTGGTCCTGGGCTCATTAGCCAAGATGGTAGTGACTGTCCATTTGTTGAGGATCTCATGTGTAGGAACATTCGTTCATGAGGGGTGCAATTTGTTGTAGTACACAAAAGAGATCGAATAGAGTGAAGTGCATCAGGCAACACTTCCTCCCATCGATTTGAATCAAGTCCTCGTGATCTTAGAGCTAGTGTTATTGCTTTCCATATAATTCCATTATATCGCTCTACTTGACCATTCCCTCTCGGATTGTAAGGCGTTGATCTACTAGTTGCTATCCCTTTTGAGCCAAGAAAGCTCTTCAACTCAGTTGACATGAAGGATGTTCCTCTGTCTGTGTGAATATAGCTTGGAAGGCCAAACATTGATATTAATGAGACCAGGCAATTTATGACTGTTCTCGCAGTCATGTCTGGACAAGGAAATACAAAAGGGAATCTTGAGTACTCATCAACCATCACCAGTAGGTATTTATTTCTTGTTTTTGATTGTACGGGTCCTTTGAAGTCCATATTAATTCGTTCAAAAGGTTTTGTTGCCTTTATGAGATTTCCTTTTGTCTTCATATACTGTGGTTTTATTTCAGAGCAAATTGCACAATTGGAGCAAATTTTCCTTACATCATCTACAGTATAGGGGAGATTTTTCATTCTGAGCCAGTGGTAGAAACGAGTTACACCAGGGTGACAAAGTTCATCATGGTATTTTGCCAAAGCTGAGTTCAATGTTGAACAACCAGCTGTAATACATATACGAGAGAGTGCATCAGCTGGTGCATTTTCTTTTCCAGGTCTGTAGACTATGTTGAATTTGTATTCAGATAATTCTAGGCGCCACCTTTGTATCTTTTCATTTTTTATTTTTCTATTGTGTTGAGTGCCAAACATGAATGTGACTGATTTTTGGTCAGTGATCAAAGTGAATTGTTTTCGTAGTAAATAGTGTCTCCATTTTCTTATAGACTCCACAATGGCATAGGCTTCTTTCTCAACAGCTGAATGCCTGGTTTCACTTTGGGACAAAGTTCGTGAGAAAAAGGCTACTGGTCGAGAATTTTGTGTTAATGTTGCACCAATTGCAAAATCTGATGCATCTGTCTCAATTATGAATGGTACATTTTCATCAACAAAGAGCAGTACCGCGGAAGCAATTTCATTTTTCAACAATTCCAAAGTTTCCATCTGATCTTGAGATAGAGGGAATTTCTGTATGTGGACAAGGGGGTGAATCTTTTGAGAAAAGTTTTTAATCCATCGGGAGTAATGAGCCAGTAATCCCATGAGTCGTTTCATTTCTTTAGCATTTCTTGGGGGTGGAAAGTTCATGAGTGGTGCAAGGCGTTCTGGGTCAGGTTTAATTTCTCCATGTTTTATCTCATACCCAAGGAACTTCAATGATTTTTTTGAAAATTTACATTTTTCTTCATTTATAGTCAAGCCATACAATTCAATTACTTGTTGAAATTTCTTAAGATTTCTGTCATGTTCTTCTTGATCTGAACCGCAAATGACAACATCATCCAAATAGGCAAAGCAGTCGTTCAAATTCTCTCTTTCTATAAGTCCGTTTATTGTACGTTGGAAGGCAGCTACTCCATTGGTTACTCCGAATGGTATTCGTTTGAACTGATAAAGTTTTCGGCCTACTTCAAAGGCAGTGTAATGTCGTTCATTCTCAAGAATCGGTATTTGATGGTAAGCTGACTTGAAATCTACAGTACTAAAAATGTTGTACTTG
The DNA here is from genome assembly GCF_014356525.2 of Nilaparvata lugens. Classification (NCBI taxonomy): domain Eukaryota; kingdom Metazoa; phylum Arthropoda; class Insecta; order Hemiptera; family Delphacidae; genus Nilaparvata; species Nilaparvata lugens. The sequence goes on along the minus strand of NC_052512.1, from coordinate 5,382,499 downwards.
GCAATTGTGTTTACAAGATCTTCGATCAATGGGAGAGGGTATGCGTCTAAATTTGTGAATTTATTAATAGTCTGTGAATAGTCTATGACCATTCGTTTCTTCTGTCCATTGGTTACAATGAAAGGCTGGGCACGCCAACTGGACTGGCTTTCCTCAATTATTCCTTCTGTAAGGAGGCGATTGACCTCATTCTTCATGAATTCATAGTCATCTTGTGGGTGTCTTCTGGATCGGGTAGTTATTGGGTGGCAATCGGGAGTCAAGTCATTGAAAAGGGAACATGGTTTTATCATGGCCTCCACCAAGAGGCAATCTTTCAAGGGTGGTGTGGTTGTAGAATTATTATCTATTACAAGAGGCTGTTTATTACCATTGAATGCTAAACTTATTGTAGAGTGATTCATCAAAAAATCGTGACCAAGTATCACATTGCAACAGCATTCTTTTAATACCAAGAGTTTAATATGTTGTATTCATTTCTTTGTACACAATATTGCTATAAACACATGCTTTTGTAGCGGTGTTATGTTGAACAGATGCAAATCTTATAAAACAAGAATCTGATGCAGTTTTAAATTTATTTGTTTTTGCAAATTTTTCATCAATAAAACTGGCAACACTTCCGGTATCAATAAGAGCTGGTGTATTTATTCCATTCACCGAAACAATAATTGTAGCTTTAGAAAGATTACTGGCTATACCAGCTGCAGTAATAGTTGACGTAGTTAGTTTTTCTTTGAGCGTTTTACTTTTACACACATGGGAAAAGTGTCCAATTCGGGAACATTTATGACAAGTCTTTCCTATTGCAGGACATTCTTGAGAATTTGAGTGTTTTTTATATCCGCAACGTTGGCATTGAACGGATTTCTCTACAATTGCCTGTCGATTTTGGGTTACAGCATTAACATCTGAGAAAGATTCACTCAAGCTTATGTTTTTATTTTCTTCAACAGAGTTTGTATAACAAGTACTTTTAAAGGAGTCGGCATATGTTTTTGCGGATTCAAGAACACGTGCTTGGGAAACGGTTTCTTGTAGACTCAAATCTCCTTGTTGAAAAAGTTTCTCTTTAATTTCAATAGAACATAACCCTGAAACAAGAGCATCTCTAATATGCTCGTTTTTGTTTTCTTCGGCTGACACTCTAGTGAAGTTACATGATAAGCTTAATCTTTTTAGTTCAGAATAGTAGTGATCAATGGACTCACCTATTTGTTGTTTTGCATTAGCAAGGCAGTATCGTGCATAAATTTCGTTCTTTGGTTTAACGAACATATCTTCCAACATGGATATAGTTTCTTCATATGAAGTATAGCTTTCCACAATTTCGTATAAAGCAGGTGATAAGAAGTTTACCAATATTTTCATTTTGTCTTTGGTTGTCGTTCCTTCTAAGAAATTTTCGAACGTCTTTTTCCAATGTTTCCACTCTCTCTCTGCCGTAGGCGAATCTGGGTCGATAGATAATTCCTTTGGCTTGAGAAACTTGTCAATATGTGATTCCATCTTATCTTCTTCGTAGTTACGGTTTTCAATCGTTTTTGTCTTTTTCTTATGAGTGAAAAATGTTTTTTCTCCCTCAGGAAAATTGTTGCCCTTGGATTCGCCTCGGGCTTCAAACTTTTCTCTCAGGGAGAAAAAAAACAGAAGTTTTCACTCTAGATTTACAAATAACTGTTAGTTGAGTCATTTTTGGTAAATTGAATAACTTTCTGAGAAAATAATATTTTCTAAAGATGTTTGCTCTATCCAATCAACAATACCATAAGAATTCATCCTCTGAATATCATGGATTTATTTCTTACCGAACATCACGAAGCAGTGTGTGATTACATAACCTTAACTTTTGGACAACATTAACATTTTATCAAAATTTTTGGAGAGATATAGTACAGGCTCAGCCTAGTTTTTCCTTCAATGTCATAATCATATTATGATTGTAGTGTTTTATACAATAAATGAATTTTAAATGTTCTGTCCAAAAAATTGAAACTTTAGACGGTCATATCTCAAAAAGTGATGATTGAAGAAAAATTTTTTCCTGAGAAAACTTTTTCATTTTGATAGCTTGATGATATACAAATTGAAATACTTTGAAGAATATCACCAGTGAAAAATCTATTTCTAAGGATCTCGTGAAAGTGGTCTTTCACGTTACTCTGTTGCAATGATTCTTAAGAAAGATATCGGTTTTAAACCATGGAATCCACGAGTCTAAACTAAAAGTTATTTTTGGTTATTTTTAGTAAATTGAATAACTATCTTGAAAATGGATATTTTCAAAAACTTTTTGTTTTACTTGATCGACAATACCATGAAGAATCCATCTTATGAATCTCATGGATTTATATCTTACCGAATTTGAAATGTTCTGTCCCGAAAATTCAAACTTCAGGCGCTCATATCTCAAAAAGTAATGATCGGAAAAAAATGTTTTCCTGAGAAAACTTTTTCATTTTGATAGCTTACATGATATACAAATCGAAAAACTTTGAAAAATATCACGAGTAGAAAGTTTATTTTTAGTTATAGCACACCCTTCATATCTCGTAAAGTAATGATCAGGAAAATATTTTCCTGAGAAAACGTTTTTAATTTGATGGCTTGATGATATACAAATCGATAAACTTTGAAAAATATCACGAGTAGAGAGTTTATTCTTAGCCTCAGCACACCCTTCATATCTCAAAAAGTAATGATCAGAAAAAAAATGTTTTCCTGAGAAAACTTTTTTCGCCACACTGCACAGAAAGCAGCTGTTTTCCAGGGGTATGCGCCACCTTAGTCCTCCGACACACCCAGAACCTGACAGGAGTGAACAGTGACTATCTCATCCATCGACACCGTACGCCAGTGACAAGGAAAGACTGTTTTGAAAAAGTCTGGGATTGGCGTGTGCATTAGGCGCCAAAACCGGACACTTTTACATTTGTACAGAAACAACAAAGTCAGACACATCGAATCTCTGACACTTCCAAAACAAGAAGGTTAAGTTACACTTCTTGGACGGACTGTACTATGCAGAGCTGTCTTGTTTTATTCAAACAATGGTCATTGTTTGATGAATCCCCATGTGTAGGATATTCTTGACAAGGCCATTGAAAATTTATTTCTGAAACCTATCACTCATTTCTATCTCTCTTAGTAGTTATATCAGGCGATGACTTATATTGTAACTGTATAATTCGTTATAATTATATCATTCCTATTTTGTGCAGTTGTCTCTCTTTTCTGCAGTTATTTGGAGCATAAATAATAGAGCTGTTAGTGAATTTCTTGACACAAAACAAAAATAACTTCACTTCATAGTTAAATTATCAAGATTAGTGAGTACACTGAAACCTCTTGATAACTCTATAATTCGTAGTTTTGCCATAAAAAAACACTGTAATTAGTATTCCCATAAAGATAAATACAATAATATGCCATTGTAACACTAATATGCCATTGTAACACTGACAACTCCAGTTATGAGTTCATTGAAAGCTCTATTGATGCACATATGATAATATAACTAGAGACACCCTGGGTTAAAGAACTCGCTCATGAACAGGTCCTGATCTCTGAAATCTCTTACAAGTATGTCAAATTAATATTTATAACAATATTTTCCAATATCCATTCATAGAGGCTATATTATGAATTGTATGAGTAATGATGGGATCAGTATCCATGATACAATTTTTTCGTATTTTTGTTCTATCAGCCACGATATTGCAGAGCCTGATATATAATATATATTGATATTGCAGAGCTTGATATATTATATTCGTCACCCAACAAAATTTATATTCAACGCTTGGTCCCGTAGGCTACAAATTATAGAGGTTCTACTGTGTTGAATGTGGTCTACTGGAGGGTGAATATACTCGAACATTGAGTATTTTGAAGATAATCATTTTTTTAGTATTGTTTTTCATTTTGAATCCCCTTTTATTTGAAAACCAGCAATAGACCTTTGGGACAATTGGTCTATCTTTTCATATTCCCTAAAAACTACCTGATTGTTATAAGCTAATTTTAGTATGTGCTTCCTCAACATAGAAATACCATTTTCTTGGAATATGGGGATGTAGAGGCATATTTCTATAAGATAGAATTCCTGGAAGATTGGATATGTGAGCATGTTGTCAATGGAAATGAGTAGAATACAAAAACTTTGAAAAGTATGATAGAGTTGAATGAAATCAGCTTCAATTATTGTATGGTAATTGTATGATAAGATTACGATACTTATGAACTCTACTTAGAAATCCTATTATATTTATCGATCAATTTCTGTATATATTTTTATATTCATCTGGTTATTTTTATATCTGGTTATTTATGTCCAACGGAATTCGAAAACGGCTCTAACGATTTTCACGAAATTTGGAATATAGTACGTTTATGATATAAAAATTCGATTGCACTAGGTCTCATCCCTGGTAAAACTTGCTGAAGGACATTGAAAGGATCATTCATCCTTGAAAAATAGCTGAGATTTCCGTCGCCTGTGGATAATAAAGTGAGTGAGCGAGTGCATCTGTGGAAAATCAAAATATCTCATCCCCTAGATTTGTAAACTGACGTATAGCCAGCTGTAATAGTATATTTCGCACCTAGGGCCGAAAAAACATTTTTGCCCATGCTGAGAACGTTATTTTTCGCTACACATAAAAATAAACAATATAAATACGAGAATAATATGTTTATTAGGCACTTCCGAAATCAAAACAGGAAGGTCATAGCTCTAGCAAATCTGAGGTAATCTGAATATCAGGAAATTGTCCAAGTTTTTTTATTTTTTATTCTGATTTGTCTAAATAACCTAAAAGATTATGTTCAATAATTATTATGTAAGAGGTTGAGTTTATACTTTTCATTCTTCCAAATGACAATAAGATGATATTATTATAAATGTTTTGATTCTTGAATAATAAACACAAATATTGAAAAGTTTTTTGATCAGCTGTTTTAGCACACTTGAAATTTGGCCAATATGAATGCCAACAATGCTTGTCGTCGTCGACTTCGGAGGTTTAGGTTAGAAGTTCTATCCTACTCTGAAAATCGAATTTGAATAGTTTATAATATATAATATCTTATCTGTATTTTATTCATTCAAATAAAATGATAGTATCTTATTGCAGAATACTTATTAATTCTATAAGCATAAACTGATTTCGTTTCATAAACCATTTTGTAAACACGTTCACATCAAATCAGAATCAGCTGACTTCTAGGTTATTTTACAGCCCTTGGGCCGTAAAACTTTTACCGGCCTGGTCAGAAAACAATCATTTTTGGCCTCCATATGACGCACCAAAACCAGCTCATTACATCAAAGTGGGGCGAAAAATATAAACACGACCACAATATAAAAATTCAGGGAATAAACAGTTTTGGGCTGTGCCTGTTAGTCCTTCCCCAATCATTTTGTTCTGTTTATCAATAAATAAAATAATAACAAGCGAAGCTCGGTGCCCTGATATTGGATTGTGAAACAAGATAATTGTACTGGAATGTATTTAGTAGTTCTGTGAACAGTAGACCTCACGCAGTTTTCTCATCCACAAGTATCCAATGTCAACTGTTTGAAAAGAAACTCAGTTCACGTTTGAATTTGTATTCCATATGATATAATTCATCCAGTTCTGTGATAATCTTTCTATCTGATAAGAATTATTTTTTTACAATAAAAAATATCATAATTTTTTCATCATTATTAAGTTAATTTGACTATTTTTAATCAACTTTAAAATAAGTTTTCTCAAAAGTGAGGATATTAATAATGATGGGCACGCATAATAATTAATACCAATATCGGGGCACCGAGCTTCGCTCGTTATTTATTTGTACACTATTGATAAACAGAACACAATTCTTTAAATTGATTGGGGAAGGACTAACAGGCACAGCCCAAAACTGTTTCTTCCCCGAATTTTTATTTATACATTAATTTTTTTTGTATACTATAAATAGTCCAGAAAGTAGGCTATGTTACATACACTTCCATTCAGGTTCAATTTTTAGTCCAAAAATTTGAAAACAAAAAAGGTCCAATTCAGATTATTTACAAACAAATTGAATAACAAAATAACACTCACTAATCACTTAAAATTGTCAAATAATGAATAACTTTGAAAATTATGATATACTCCAGTTTAGAATGATTATCATGTCATGTCAACAAATCAGATTATCAAGTCGATTAAAATTTCTAGATAATATTCCTCCCCGATTGATTACACAGCTGGAAATAATTCTGTCTCTCTCCCATACACGCATCTTCTGCTTCGACATACGACAAAATTATCATCTGTTTTTCCAAGGATGAATTATTGTAATCCTTTTCATGTCCTTCAGTGAGTTTTCCCAGGGTTGAGACCTAGTGCAATCAAATTTTTATATCATAAACCTACTACGGTATTATGTTCCAAATTTCGTGAAAATTGTTAGAGCCGTTTTCGAGATCCGTTGAACATAAATAACCAGATATAAAAATATAAACATATATACAGAAATTGCTTGCTTAATTTAATAGGATGACTGCAAAACAAGTTATTAAAGCCAAAGACCTTAAAGATGCATATATCTCTTTAAGGTCTTTAATTGAAACTGTGGACCTTATAGAAATTGACACGGTTTTTCCAGACATCTGTGTAATCCACTTGTCAGCTGATTGTTATGGATAATTATTCTATAGTCTGATTAATCCTATCTTCAGAGTAGATGATATTTATACAGTGATACCAGAGCATGGAGGAATTCCTTTTCTTTTCATATTATCCTTAAAATTCAAAGAACCTTGTGTATACATCGACGCGCAGTTGAAAAAGGAATATTCCTGCCAAATCTCATAGAATTCTATCATCGCGTTTGGCCGTAATTGCGTTACATACAGACACACAAAAGAAGAACCGAGTTAAAACATAGACCTCACTACGTTCGGTCAATAAACAGTGATATTTTTATAATTATTTGAAAGCAATTAAGCCGTCCATTACAATCATTGAGAGAAAACCCAATAAGTTTCTCATATTATCTTCTCAAATCTTAATACATTAACAATACGCAACTGGTAATTCATGAGTAAATACTGATGTTGAATGAAAAAGACTAAGATATTGTCAAAAAACCACAGATTAATCTGATTAAGAAAAATCTGTGGTTTTTTGACAATTTCTTAGTATTTTTTATTCAATATGAATAATTACCACAATATCTACTCCTCAACTACACAAAAATTGAAATACTGATGTGGTCGATTTCAATGAACATTAAATGAAATGGTTGTTTCCTTTTAAATTTCTTTACTTGAGTATTCTGTTAATTTCGAACAGAGCTCACTTTCACGGGGTTTTCTCAGATGATGCAGCAATCACTGAGGAATCTCCAACACAGATTTCAATAACCCAGGAGAGAATACTAAAATTAAAACTCTTAGTGCTATATTGCTGAATTATTATTGCCAATTATTAATGTTTTTCAGAAAATTATTAATGCCATTAATGTCTCTTAATTAAATGATAAGTTCTGGAATTTCAATTATTATAATATTTTCCGCATTCCCATTTTTCATTTTTTTATATTTTAAATCCCTTCATTTGGGTTTCTCGTTGTTTAGTCAAATATAGTACGATTATAAAGTATTTATATAGTATTATTCGGTTATATATCTATCACAGAAATCTCTCTCAGCAGCGACTTGATAAACGCTCAACATAGGCTGTTAGGGAACGATAATAATAAGGATATGTGATGAATAATCTATCCTGTTCTAGGCGAGCAATATTTCTGTATCACAGATATCCAAAAACTTCAACCCTGAAATGTGAATATTCTTAAATAAATTGAATAAATGTGAATATTCTTATTTAAATTGATGGGCGATTTCCACCATCCATTATCTCTTGAAATTCTATTTTCGAATCTTGTATTAAAACCTTCCCATAAAAAATGTTAGATTCTATGACCAATGAACCAATATGGAAGACCAGAATTTTGAAGGTACCTACAGATTTTTTTTAAAATTTGAATAGGATTTCCCAGTGGAGCCCACTGTCAAATTATCTTCCAAAAAGGAGCATTAAGTTGTTTTCCTATCAATATTAAGCTGTAGGCCTATATGAATCCATAGAACTTCACAGATTTCTCCGTATGGGTGAATGATTCAGAATCAAAATTCAAATTCGTAAAATTAATAATACAAATTAATGTCAGAGCAAACCGTCATCAGAATTTGTATTATTAATATTACGCGTATGTTATTGAAGGATAATAGTAAGGCAGACATGTTACTTTTGTTTCCTGAAAAAGGTGAGTGAAATATTTTATTGTTCAACGATCTTGACCTGTAAAAAGGTTTAAAGAGTGAGTATTAAAAATTTGAAGCTGATCGATCAACTCTTTCCAAAATTATTGTAGTACATTCAAACAAACAAACCCACAGACTGACAACAACTTCGAACTTGGGTAAAAAGTGAGAACTTGCTAACGCTCGTTCAATAAATATTATCGAGAGAACAACGGGCGGTATGCTCAAGTTGGAAGCACATAACTTGAAGGAGTCAAATTATTTCAGTGTGAGGGATTGTATATTTTACAAGAGAGTATGTGTCTGAGGGATATAGTCCTTTAGTGAATCGCTGCTTTAGTTTTGTTGCACATCCGGCCCTCTCTCACATTCAACCTCTCGCATTCTCCAGTATGATGCTACATCAATATTATATTATACAATCCTACTCAGTGGAATGGGGGAATTCACAATGTTACAAGCAAGAGTTGATAGTAATGGATATAATTGACACAAAAAAAATTACAAATGTAGGCATGGGAAAGTTCTAATTCAATATAGGTAGAAGATAATATCTCTGAAGCATTGTATGAAATAATAACAAAACCCTGAGGGAGAAGAAATGAGAGAAGTATGAAAAATATCCCTAATCACAATGAATATAAAATGCAATTTGAATGTCAATAATATAGTGAACTATAAACTGTACCTTATACATTGATTTACATCAAATGACAGTATTATATAAACGACGAATTTCCTTGTATGAAAAATTTAATAATTAGAATAATGATGAAATGCCATTTGAATTTTCGATTCTCTGAGAAGGATATAAAATAGTATCATTTCCATCAGCACACAACCGGGTAAGATAGATGGATAGATAGATAGATAGGCTGCCTTTATTTTAACCTGGAGGGCGAAGTTAGGGCGCAGCCGGCCCTCTCTCCAACCTAACCCTCCTATACAATTCTAATGTATCTACATCACAACATAAGGAAATAATATTTCGAATAGAATAATAAGTAATATGATAAAAAAGTATAAATCAATATTTGAAAAAAAAACAATTTTATTTAATTTATTAGAATATATTTTAGACTGAAAAAAAAATGAAAAAGTTAGAAAATAGAGTTATAGAAAGTTTTTTAAGCAAGAAACAATGAAATTTCACGCAAACACACACCTTTCACACACGCAAACACACCACGCGCACACACACACACCTCCTCATCCTATGCCCCGATCGCCATCTCTCAGCCTCGCCAAGACCTCCGCGCCGAACAGTGTCCGCCTCTCCACACTCCTCAACGATGCGGGTGAGCTATTCCACAGTCTGCAAGCAGTCACACAGAACGACCTATTATATGTCACAGTGCGATGGATGGGAATGCTCAACAGGCTTGCACCATGCCTTGTATCCCTTCTGTTGATTCCTGCGAGGAATTGAAATTTCTGACTCAAGTAGAGAGGAGACCCAGTTGTCAAAACCTTGTGGAGGAACATCAGCACATGATGAATTCTGTTGTCTCGAAGCTTCAAATACCCATCTCAGTGATGTGAGGGCTTATGTGGACGTCCCTTTCAAGACCAAAGACGAGTCTCACGCAGTAGTTCTGAGCCCTTTGCAGTCTTTCAGAAAGGGTCACTGTCATGTCCTGTATGACCACATCTCCATAATGGAAATGCGGAAATATCAAGGTCTTCACAAGCATTATTCTCTCCTGTAAGGGGATAACAGCTCCAATTCTCTTCAGTGAGTGAATGCCTGCAAAGACCCTGTTGCAAGTCTTTGTCACTTGTTCAGTCCAGTCTAGGTGTCTGTTAAATGTAAGTCCTAAGTTTGTAATGTTTTCACTATGATCCAGTCTATGTGAGTTAATTTCGATGAAAGGTCCATGGTTAAAGTCAAGTTGGTTCAAAAGTCTTCTATTACCTATAACGATTGTTTTGGATTATGATTCATTAATTTTCAATTCATGCTGTGCTGTCCAGAGTGAGACAGCAGTCAGGTCCTCATTCATAAGAGTAACTGCTTCACCAAAGTTATCAGTCTTGAAATGTCTATAACTCTGTAGGTCGTCTGCAAAAGATGAAATCTGGAGTGTCTGAGTCGGTCAGTCACGTCATTTACATACAAAGTAAACAGTAGTGGTCCCAAAACTGAACCCTGAAGTACCCCCCCGTTGACCACCCACCATCGAGACGTGCTGTCCAATCGAACACACTGCTGTCTGTCAAGAAGGTATGACCTCACCCATGCCACACTACTCTCAGAAAAACCATAATTTTTCAGTTTTTTCAAAAGCAGCGGGAGATAGATACAATCGAATGCCTTGCTCAAGTCAATCAACACCATCAGTGTAGACTGTCTCCTATCCATAGCCATTCGAATGTCATCTGAGACACAGAGCAAAGCTGATGTGGTGCTGTGTCCCCCTCGGAATCCAGACTGATGTTCGCTGATGATTCCTTTCCGAGTAATATAGCCGTTCATTTGCTTATGAGCAAGCCTCTCCTGACCCTTAGACAAGACAGACAGTATGCCGACCGGCCGATAATCAGAAGGAGAAGTGGGATCAGGAACTTTGTTGAATGGAATGATCATGGAAAATTTGAATGCAGATGGGAAGCTGGAGGTCATAAATGAAGTATTGTATAAATGTGTGATGAACGGAGAAATGAGAAGCAGAATTAGTTTGATGAATCTCACTGGAAGTGCATCAGCGCCGACAGCATTACTCTTAATATCACAGATTGATCTAATAACATCCAGCTGCGTTACTGCTGCCAAGTTAAACTCATCATCACACCGTAACACCTCATAATTATTGAATACTCATAGGCCAAATCCAAACTCACCGGAACCTGAGAGAAGTAGCAATTCAATTCTTCAACGGTATGTCTGACCACCAACTTGGACTTATCCTTGCCTGCCCAGGGAGACTTCAAAGCGCACCATTTGGAAGCCATTGATCTATTAGAGTTTAACAAATTTTTGAAATATTGACTTTTGGAATTTCTAATTAACTGTTTACATCTATTTCTTTTTGCTTTGGATTCGTCAAAAGTATTTGTATTTTGTGTTCGTCTGGCCAGTGTAAATAGTTTATCTCGTTCTTTCATTAATTCTTTGATATCCTGAGTAATCCATGGAGCTGGTGTCCTGGTGACACGTCTTTTCCTTAAGGGAACATATTTATTGAAGAGATATTGTAGATTATTGACTATTATTAAAAGGATATTATTGATATTATTTGTGTAGTGAATTCCTTCCCAGGGCATGTGGATTGTCTCTTGGAATAATGCTGTACTATCTATATTTTTGTAGTCATAATACTTGATTATTTTTGACTCCATTTTGGGGGGCGCAGGACTGATAGAGAGAGGGTTAAGGGTGAGGGAGAGATAGAGAGAGAGGGAGAGAGAGTGAAAGGAAGCAACAGAACTGAATAAGGTTGAGATAAGAGACAGTGTCACGCAGAAGTATTGTCTTATGAATGGTCACACACACTTCTCCAGTCACACCAAGTTATAATAATAGAATATTTCCAAGAAAAGACAGTCTGTGACAAAATGCAAACCAGTTTACTTCCTCGCCATTCTTCCCGCAAAACTGGCATAGACGACAAGAAATGATAGCAACAACCAGAGACGGTTTTCCAGGTAGAGAAATTAGTCATGGACTCGCCCTGCCAAAACAACACACTTCTTTTTCAGCACAAGAACGACAAAAGCAGCCACCGCCAAAACAAGACTGATTTTCAGTGCTAGGATGGATGTGTCTGACTTTGACGGTGGTGTATACTGATATCTCCCCATTTTCCAGTCCCTACGTAGAAATGAAAGACCTTGTTTGTAGACGACTCGCGTCTGATGTAAGAGACAGGTTTCTTTTCTGGTCTAGGCCAGAAAGTGTCCTCTTTCCAGCCGCTTAGAAGTCCGTAGTTAATAAGTCGTCCGCTAGATCGGGCAATTGTCCACTTTCTTCATCAGCTGAAGTCGCCATGATTTCAGTTCGAGTCAAACTAATTCAGCATTCGCTTCACAACCATTCTTATTCAATTATTTATTGTTGATTAGCGTGTTTCGAATTTTCAAAAATGCTTGAAGATGACGACACCCATGACTGCAAATCTTATACCACTAAAATAAAGTGATAGGTACGATAACGAGTATCCTTTATTTTGTATTCTTTATTTATTTTGTCAGCAATGCCTGTAGTGTAGCGAAAAATATCGTTCGCATCATGGGCAAAAATGTTTTTGCGGCTCTCAATCTTTTCTAGTCCGCCTCGGACTATGGCCTATGGCATCCATAGGCCGAAGTTGAAAACCGATTTCATCCAAAAACCGAAAAATCTCATTTTCTGCTCTAGGTGCGAAGTGTACTATTATTCTAATAGCTTGATGATATACAAATCGAAAAACTTTGAAAAATATCACGAGTAGAAAGGTTATTCTTAGCCTCTTTACACCCTAAAGCTTGAAGACTGTCCGATCCGTTTTACCGTCCAGACGCAACAACTTACATGCTCCGACTTTTGCTTGAGCAGAAGACTGAAGCTAAACTTGAGCGTCTGGACCGGGCTTAAGGTGGAGATTCAAGACTTGGTCCCAAAATTCCTCTTTTTCCTGGTCGGTCCCGAAATTCCTGGTCCCAGAGTTCAGGTAACCTGAATGAATGAATAAATCCTATTATATTCAGCGAGCAATTTCTGTATATATCTAGTTATTTTTATATCTGGTTATTTATGTTTTACGGATCTCTAAAACTGCTCTAACGATTTTCACGAAATTTTGAACATAGTAGGTTTATGATATAAAGATTCGATTGCACTAGGTCTCATTCTTCGGAAAACTCGCTGAACTACATTTTAAGTATTAAAATTTACGGGATTCAGCCCGTGTAAAATGGAAAAATTTAAAGTATTAGAATTTACGAGCTTTTCAGCTCTTCTTTATGAGGTAGATTCATCTTTGGAAAACAGATGATAATTCTTCGTCGTCTCTCGATAACAGAAGATGCATGTGCCTGTGTGGGAGAGAGACAGAATTATTTCCAGCTGTGTAATCATAATCAATCAGTGAGAAATTTTATCTTGCTAGACAATTTTTAATCGATTTGATCAACATTATCTGATTTGTTGACATGACATGATAATCCTCCTAAACTAGAGTATATCATAATTTTCAAGGTTGATCATTATTTGACAATTTCAAGTGATTAGTGAGTGTTGTTTTGTTATTCAATTTGGTTTGTATATAATCTAAATTTTAAAATGTTTGTTTTCAAATGTTTGAACAGAAATTTGAACCTGAATTCAAGTGTGTGGAACATAACCTTCTTTCTGGACTATTTATAGTGTATAAATCGAAATTCGGGGAAAAACAGTTTTGGGCTGTGCCTCTTAGTACTTCCCCAATCATTTTAAAGAATTGTCAATAAATAGATAACGAGCGAAGCTCGGTGCCTGGATATTGAATAAATAATTGATGACGTTTTTTGTGTTGCAAGGTGCGAGAAAACAGAGAATCCCCTGCCGGTTCACGAAAATAAATACATGCCAGTTATAAGAGTGAGTACAACACTGCGAGTCAACATGGTCGCCAAACCAGTAGAGCTTGACTATATACAACGCCACTTTAGCACAATTGTAGAACTGTGGAACTGTACGGTAAGTTTTATTTATTCCATTGACAGTCACGAATAATAATTATTTATATTATATTTATTATTTATTTGTTTATTACTAGTAGTTCTGTGAACAGTAGCCTACACCTCAAGCTCAGTAAGTTACATTGACCTGTTGTTATGTTTTCTTAAAAATTAATTAATAATTTATCAATTTAAAATGTCTTGAAAAAATCCTAAATAAATATAGAGCTTTCTGTCCTATCGTACCGTGACGTGTCGTCCCGGAATGTGAGTGTGAGACCTGTTATCAGGTCTGGCTGCAACTGTCTAAAACGTTGATGGAAAGATGGATGTTCGATGTTTCGATATTATTGATCGAGCGAAGAGAGAAAGATTTAAGTCGACGGTTTGGCATTTCTCTTAATGTTTAAATGTTTGAATGTTTAAATGTTTATATGTTGCGCATTTACGGTGAAACGCGGTAATAGATTTTCATGAAATTTGACAGGCTGGTATGTTCCTTTTTCAATTGCACGTCGGCGCGCAATTTAAAAAGGAACATACATGTCAAACTCCATGAAAATCTATAACCGCGTTACACCGTAAATGCGCAACATATGAACATTAAAACATCAAGAGAAATGCCAAACCGTCGTCTTGAATCTTAGACCTCACTTCGCTCGGTCAATTAATTCATTAGCATTTGAATAATTGCAATATCTCAGTAATTTCCATCTGTGAATAAACATTTGTTTAGTTTATTCATTGACCGAGCGAAGTGAGGTCTAAGATTCAAGTCGACGGTTTAGCATTTCTCTTAATGTTTATATGTTAAATTGTTTATATGTTGCGCATTTACGGCGAAACGCGCTAATAGATTTTCATGAAATTTGACAGGTATGTTCCTTTTTTAAATTACGCTTCGAAATATATACAAGGTTTTTTGAAATTTTGCATTTCAAGGATAATATAAAAGGCAAAAGGAACCTCCTCCATACGCCATTATTAGAGTGAAAATCAGACTATAGAATTATTCATCATAAATCAGCTGTCTAGTGGACTATAATACTACCCGTTCAAAAACATCGAACAACTTGAGAATGTATCTTTCAATCAACGTTAGTAGACAGTTGACTATAATACTACCCGCTCAAAAACATCGAACATATTGAAAATGTATATTTCCATCAACGTTCTAGCTAGTTGCAGCCAGACCTGATAACAGCGCTCACACTCACATTCCCGGACGACACGTCACGGTACGATAGGACAGAAAGCTCTATGTTTATTTAGGATTTTTTCTAGACATTTTAAATTGATAAATTATTGATTAATTTTTGAGAAAACATAGCAACAGGTCAATGTAACATACTGAGCGCGAGGTGTACTGTTCACAGAACTACTAGTATGTTTAGATGTTTATATGTTTGTATTTCACCTGATCTAGAAACGGCTCCAAGGATTCTCACGAAATTCAGAACATAGTAGGTTTATAATATAAAGATTCGATTGCACTAGGTCTCATCCCTGGAAAAACTCGCTAAAGGACATTGAAAGGATAATTATAATTCATCTTTGGAAAAACAGCTGATAATAATTAATATCGGGGCACCGAGCTTCGCTCGTTATTTATTATTTGATAAACAGAGCACAATTCTTCAGGATTGAAAATAGCCCGGCTTTTCTACAACCGGCTCTAAGTACCTGATTGAATGATTACAGCAAAAGTTCAACAGCTGAGTCATAATTCTGACACAGTCCCACACACATGAACTCGCTCACTCACTTCATTCACCAACAGATGACGAAATAATTATTATTAGCTGTTTTTCCAAGGATTAATAATAATAATTATCCTTCTAATGTCCTCTAACGAGTTTTTCCAGGAATGAGACCTGGTGCAACCGAATCTTTATATTATAAACCTACTATGTTCTGAATTTCGTGAGAATCGATAGAGCCGTTTTCGAGATCCGGTGAAATACAAACATATAAACATCCAAACATCCAAACATCTTAACATATAAACAGAAATTGCTCGTTTGATAGTATAGGATATGTTTGATGTTTATATGTTTGTATTTCACCGGATCTCGAAAACGGCTCTAACGATTCTCACGAAATTCAGATATTGAATCTTAGACCTCACTTTGCTCGGTCAATTCATTCATTAGCATTTGGATAATAAATTGCAATATTTCAGTAATTTCCATCTGTGAATAAACATCTGTTTATTACTTTCCTTGCCCAATTACCATAGGTAAGGAAAATATTACTTTCCAAAAAAATTAAGGTACTCTAATTTCAAGTTTTCTATACGTTTCAAGGTCCGCTGAGTCCAAAAACATGATTTTTGGGTGTTGGTCTGTGTGTGTGTATATGTGTGTATGTGTGTATGTCTGTGAACACGATAACTCCATTTCTAATTAACCGATTGACTTGAAATTTTAAACTTGAGGTACTATGAGGATCCGACAATAAGAAATTCAATGAAATTCAATTTAAGAAGGCGGAAAAAATGGCGGATAATTACTAAAAAAACATATTTTTCACATTTTTCTCGAAAACGGCTCTAACGATTTTCTTCAAATTCATACCATGGATAGCTATTTATAAGCCCTATCAACTGACATGAGTCTCTTTTCTGGGAAAATTGCAGGAGCTTCGTAATATTCTTGAGAAGAATGGCGGATAGTGACTAAAAACCATGTTTTTCACGGTTTTCTCGAAAACGGCATCAACGATTTTCTTCAAATTTATACCATGGATAACTATTCATAAGCCCTATCAACTGACATGAGTCTCATTTCTGGGAAAATTGCAGGAGCTACGTAATATTCTTGAGAAAAATGGCAGATAATGACTAAAAACCATGTTTTTCACGATTTTCTCAAAAATGACTTGACCGATTTTTTTTTTCAAATTCATACCCTGCATAGTTATTTATCAGCTCTATCAACTGGCATGAGTCTTTTTCCTAGGAAACTAATGGGGGGTCCACCCTATCCTAGAGAATTGGACTTTGTAACCTCCTTCTCGTGCATGAGGTAGGTAGGTAGAGCAGTTCAAAAAGAACACATCGTCGAAATATTTCATCTGTAGAACAGTTGTTTTGACGACTTTTGAAGAATATCATAGAATTTCACAATTTACACAAAGGAAAAAGTACTCTAAAAACAATATATACACATATACAGTAGTCTGATCATAGTTTCAAATGTTGCTGCCAATCGTCATTATGTTATTCCCCTAAATATTATTCTCGTTTTTAAGAATGAGGCTTACAGTTCAATGAGCAAGGAAAGTTGTGTAAGTGTACCACACCAGATTTTTTTATTTATTTATTTTATTTCCAGTATAATGGAAAAATATATACAAGAGCTGTCGCCGTATTGACAAAACTAAAAGGAGATGAATTAACTGTGGCAGAGATACTAAACTATGATGGGGTCACGATCGATGTATATCCGAAGCTGACCATTCAAGAGATAAAGTTCTTCGAGGACACAGATCATATTAAACCAATGAGAATAGGTGAGTCCAAGGGCCAGTTTGTTGAATATGGACGTCTAATGCCCGGTCTACACGACAACGATATTAGCGCAAACCTGCCTGGTTTGCGCTAAGTTTGCGTCGTGTAGAGGGGATATCGTTGTAAATTTCTGAGGTTTGAAGGTTTGTGCTTTCTTCGATCAATCTCAGCAAGGTTGCGTCAATTCTTCTAGGAAACGATTATGTCTCATCTATCTAAATCGCTTCAAAATGAAGATAGAGAATTCGCGATTTCAGATTCGGATTCAGCACCCTCAAATTAAATATGTGCGAGGTCAATTCTCAAAAATACTCGAAAACAAGGGAGATTTTTTAATGGATAATAATAATTTTATTTACTCTATCTATAGTAATGTAATATATATATATATAATATATATATATATATATATATATAATATATATATATATATATACATAGTTATTCACTCTTCACTTGATAAGCAGTATTCTTGATTATTATTATTATTATTGAGGAGAAGGAGAGAAGAAGTGGGAGGAGGAGGAGGAGGAGTTGGAGGAGGTGGTGGAGGAGGATGGATGGGTGGTGGAGGAGGATGGATGGGTGGTGGAGGAGAAGAAGATGAGGAGGTGGATGAGGAGGAGGTGGTGGTCCTGGTGTGGTGGGAGGAGGAGGAGGAGGCTTGAGTTACTATTCATCTCAAGTTTATAAACACTTCAAAGACTTCGTATAAAATTGATGTATGGTTTAGTTTATAATACAGGTTTGTGTGAAAGTTGGTGTCATGTGAACAGAGGTTTGAGCAAACTTGAGCAAACCACAGAGAAGAGGACAGAGAACTCATCTAATGTTGCGCTTAATGGGTGACCAGCAGTGTGAGTGGGTGTGGAGGGGGGTAAAATGGGTGACTAACAGTTAGTTCTTCAACTCGCTACGAGAGATCAGTACCATCGACAGGCCTTCCCCGCTAATTCAGAAATCCCCCTCCAACAGTTGTAGTACTCTGTCACCTCCCTTGCTCCGCTATTGTCATTCCACATCCAAATTCAACAAAATAAAAACAAGTCACGATTGGCAATTATCCAATATTACTAGTAGATGATCGGCTTGCTCTGCTCTGCTCTGCTGTCTTTTCAATTTTATGAAGCGCATACACGCACACATGCACACACCATACAGTGAATCACACACTAGTACAGTAACTTCTCAGAGAGGAGAAAGGAAAATATATTTTCTGTGTGATACAACAGTACTCCATAATTTCCCTCTCAGTATTATCTCATGCTGCTGATATCAACATAAAAGCTTGTTGTTCCTTTTCCAATATAATTCATAATAAGTTTGGAATTATTTCATTTCTATGAATGCATAAATAAATAAATAAATGAGTCAATTCTATTACACATTGGCAAATAATCTGATAATGAGATCCTTCCAGATTAATTATTTTTATCAATGATTAAATTGAGGCTCCATCAATTATTGTTATACTTTTTTTCAATTCAAAGTGGAACTTCAAATCAAATAATTTATTATTAAATCACCATACCATCTATTCATATGATTAGTCCATTAATAAAAATTAAAGTCAAATAAAATTATTCTTTATATCTTCTGGATTAATTGTAACTTACTGGAAACTGGGTATACAGAAAAAAATATTTCATGCTTTTTTCTATTTGACTACTTGCTAGACAGCCATTTTATTTCTGAGTACAAAATTCATAAACTCAAATAATGAATAGATCACGAAGAAAACAGAAACCTCCATAATTTATTTCCTTTCAATAATATATTTTATAGAAAAGAAATATAAAGTAATAAATTTGTTGACAGTGTGTGACATAATATATCCCAGAATGACAATTCAATGGAATTGATGAATGCAAATTATATAAAAATCTGCATAATAAATAATTTACACATTCTATGAAACTTATTTAGTAATAGGCTATATCAAATAATAAATAGTCTATTATTATTGCAATTACTATAACCCACTATTAGTTATCACTATATGAAAAATTACTAATAACTACTGATACTATTCTAGCATATTATGATAATATACGGTTAAAAGAATTTATCTTTTTTCTATCTGTATGAAATTGTGACCCCCGTGGTTCAGAGAACTCGCTCAAGAACTGTTTTGCATTGTAATCTTTGAAACCCTCAACTTTTGATTATACAGAGTTTATGATAATTACTAAAGCTGCTGAATATTTCTCTTACAATAATAATTTGACAGCAGTTTCCATTGGGAATGTTATTTGAAATGAAAAATTACTCTAAAAATATTACTCTGTCGCTTCAACATCTTTGACACTCAAAGATTTTTTTAAATGTTTGATACATGATTTCGATACATAGTTCCAAGAGAAAATAAATAGCCAAAACCGCAAATTGATAATTATATCAACCCATATCATTTTGTTGATACAAAAGTTGTAAAGTATAATGAACCAGCTAAAATCATATTATGTCAGTGTGTGTGATAGCTCCCAAATCAACGTTAGTAGACAGTCTACTAACTTTGCTCCCAAATAACCTCAGATGATGTTACGAATGAATGAATGGAAAAACTGTAGTAATTGCATGCAAAGAATTCTTCAGCTGACCAAATGATAGATCATAACAATTTTTTTCTAATGCACTTTCAATGTTATTTTTATATCCTGAAAAAGGACAAAAGAGTGAGTCAATTTGTTGTCCAACAAACTTGACCTGTAAAAGGGTTCGGAGAATACGTGTTCATAATTTGAGAAGATTGATCAATTCTTTCTAAAGTAATTGTAGAACATACAAACAGACGGACAACGACTTTGTCCTTCAGTAAGTCAAAAGTTAAAACTCACGCTAGTTCAATAATTATTCTATACAAAACCACTATAAATGAACAAAATATATTTACCAAGCTTAATTTATCATGAATACCAATAGAATATATGAGCCCAAAGTTAAACAATAATATTCAACATTCCATAATAACATCTATATTCACAACCAGAATAGAAAATACTTCGAAATTCATCAGTCCTTTAATGTTACGAAAAGCAATACTATGAAAATGAAAATACAGTCGAACCTCTGTATAACGAAGTCGATTATCCCGAGAAAAAATTCGCTGCTGAGAGGTATTCGTTATTGAGAGGTTCTGTCAAGAAAACTGCCACGATCCTATGGATCTTATAATATCGTACCACCCTATCTTCCTCCTACCTGAATTGCCATTATTTTTAGTCTATTGACCTTTCTGCTGAAACTAAAGAATTCCTTGATAATGACCGTCTGCTTCCTATACACACTACACTTTGTATGTTGAAGTCAAGAAAAAACTTTGTTGTTGAGAGGTCCGAAATTCGTTAAATAGAGGTAAATAAGCAGCAAAAACTCTAAAATGTCATGGGACCAGGTAAAAATTCGTCGTGTAGAGGATTTCGTTAGGTGGAGGTTTGTTATAGAGAGGTTCGACTGTATATTAGTTTGTTCAACATCCTACAGTTTATAATAGACAGGCCCTTATTGACAATTACTTGTGAATAGCTCCTCGAATAACAATGTTTTGAAATACTATTGCTCACGTAGGCTTCAGCAACACCTTTCTGCAAGAAGGGCGTTGGCAGTTGTGCGTGTGTCAAACTGGTTGGAATCTACAAATTGACACCCTGGCTCACTAGAGCAACTGTTCAAAGGTAGTTTACAAAGAATAGCTGTCACGAAAGGCAATTCATTCATTTTAAACAAAGACAGCTCATTATTTGACATTGCAGTTGAGAGCGTATTGGAATATCAACATACAATATGATAAACAATATAAAACTAAATTTCGTATTAGGTGGATAAAACAATTCTTTTAGACTCAGTATGAGAAGCAGAAGGTGATATAATTGAAAAAAATAAAATATCCCTAATTTCATGTGCTAAAAATTTTTGTTGGAGAAGATGGAGATGAAGCCCTACCAGACTGTTCTAGGGTCCCAAACTTTGTCCAGGTATTCTATTGTCTAGGCCTACTAGGGGTGGATGCGTTTGTAATCGTGTTATCATGGTTCACTGCAGTTATCCTACAAACTTGTCCTGCACACTCGCACAAGCGCCAATTACAGAGCGGAGGTGCTCAATTAATTGAATTATTAATTGATTAATTAATTCACACTTAATTTACTAATTATTAATCAATTATTTATAATCAATCAATTAAATTGAGGTGACATGGTCAATTACTTTATTATACAATTTTCGTTTGGAAAACTATTTATAAACCTTGAAGATAACAGTAAATCTTTTAATTACCATTGTATCATAAAATCAGGAAACGGGTATTCTACTTTATATGGTTATGAAATGTTTCATAACTATTAGTTCGGAGAACAGTAGAACTCGCTACACTCACTAACATTTATACTCATACACGTCTGCCTATTCACACACAAACACACATACAAATTGGATTTAGAGTATGATGATATATGCAATAGGATCGGTGGAGAACGCTGAGAAATAGAAGTTCTCTACACTTTTGAGCTTAGAAGCACGATTGGAAAGATAAAAAATCTCACAAATAGACGAACGCTGATTGACTTGAAACATAGAATTCGCTTCGCTCATTCAATAAACATACCTCAATCTGGTCTCCAACCCATTCCAGCATATTGCAATTCCAAACAAAAACCCAACCCCCTAAGCTACCCAACTCTAATTTTTCAACACAAAAATCTGTAACATCGACATGCATGAGCATAACGCCCACACAGCCGCACACAATCATGGATGTTCTATTCTATCTGGTACGATTTGTAAGGTGAAAAAACATACTGTAATACCACGATAAATATGAAGTATTAAATCACTTATTTGAAATATGAAAATATAAAGATAAAACTAAGTGAAAAACATCAGTGAACAACAATATTTACAAAAAATATGCACATACTCTATCACTACACTTGGCCCTTGATGGAAAAGCTTCCTTCTGACTTGAACGGTCTTTGGCCAAACAAAAAACCTATAAACCCTATAACCCCATTTTTTAGGGTTTGTATGATAAGAGAAGTCCAGAACCAATTTTCGCATGCAAAATTTCCTTGTACAGAGTGGCCCAAATACCTAATATGTCTGGTTCATTCTCCAGTTCTGAGCTATTACAATCAAATCCAGTCATTGGACAAAAAAAAATCCTCTTTCTCCTTTTTTACTGTATATAAAATTCAGAATAAAATGGAATCATTCATACCTCTATAACTTCAATCAGTTCTATCCTACAGTTTTTCCAAAACGAGTAGAATTTCATGGAAAATCAATTTTGATAAATCCTATAGTATTCAATCAACAATATCTTCCGATTGTCACAGTTCAAAAATGTATAATTCAACATCCTACTAGGCGTAATTTTGTGCTCTACAATCTGAGAACAGGTAGAACGCTGTATCTCAAAGATTTTCAGGACACCTCAAGGATCGAAATTTCATTCATAACTTTTGATACAATGTTTGGATCTTCCCGTACGCTCTTTCTTTTCGGCTTGTCAAGGTAGTTGGAAATCATATATCATGAGTCAAGTTCCTAAGAGAAATGGGAAATTTTTTGTTGAGTGTACACTGTACTTCAACCCATATTCCATACACAGAATAACGACAATTTATTTATTCAATGCTGCATATCTTATGAAATAATACAGATATAAAATCAAAATCTAGTCAAGGATGTGAGGAATTTCCTCCTCTTCTCACTCCAATCAACAATACTTTCGATTTCAATACCATTAGAAAGTTACAACCGATTGAAAAAGTGACGATTGAAGTTTTACCATTTTTTCGCAATTCCACTGTTAATCAAGAGTCTCTTAAACGAGGATCATACATCATAGAAACTCATGATTGGTTCTAAATTTTATTCTATAGGAGCTCAGTTACCATAAATATTTATCTTCAACTACTGTTTTCCATCTTAGAAATACCGAGATCGTGAATATGAGGAGAATATCTTCAATCTCTTGATATTTTCAAGTGATTGAATCGTACCGTGCGTCCAAGTGAACTATGAATAAAAATGATAAAATCAACAGCATTTTTTGCGTTTCAAGTTTATCAACATGGTCGGAATTGATTAGCAGATTCAGCCACAAAGTTTCTTCTAAAAGGCCATGAAGATTATTTCTAAATCGATTTACGATTTTAGTTTTGCTCTTTATTGCTCTACTTATAATAACATTTACAACAAAAATACACATACATAATAACAGGGGTAGGTAAATCTTTTTAAAGAGTATCAATCAATTCCCTCCTTATAATATACAATGAAACTGGATGTTATTTTACTGAATGCTAAGAAGATAGTGGCTCTTATAAGTTCATAATGAGAGAAATTCATTGAATTTTCAAATTACTCCCTCTTCCCCAATCTCCCGCTAGACGGCTAGCCTAACAGCATTTAGCTCATATGCAAAATTAGAACTTTCCACTATGGGTACAGTCCATGAAAAAGGTTGACAACCATTGGCTATTCAATGAAAACAAAAAGCAACTGAAATAATATTATTAAGGTTAACAATCTTTGGCTATTCAATGAAAAAAAAGTAACTGAAACAATATTATTGTTAATGAGCAGTTTTGACATCATTTATTAAAATCATTTTAGAACAATAATAGAGAAATATAATGCTGCATAACACAGCACCTCAAGAACATGTCATTGATAAAATTATTCCATGCTCTTTCTTAATTTTTAAGTTCAAAATCGCAATATTGTGGATTAAATTAGATTGATTTAATTTTTTTCAATTATTGAATTGAAGTACATAATGTAATAAAGTTACAAAATCTGGCCACTCATTCACTTATTGTTTTCTAGTTCTTGATTAGAAATAAAAATTAATCCTCTTTGTCACTGGAGAAGCAGCGTTCATGCGATCTGGAAAGTTGAGAGTAGCAAGTGATTAGAATAAGAAAAATGAATGTCTAGTCTATGTACTATTAGCAAAACAATGACATACATGCCTCAAGCCACAAATGCTGTCAGCAGTTTTTTTGCTGGGGGGAGAGAGTGGTGTGAACTGGTTTGTTGGAGAGGGAAGTGTAGGATGCCAATGACTCCCCACTACGTCCCCCTACTAAAGTAATAACTCAGCTCAGACAGAAATCGTCATTTGCGTATACAAGCGCTTTCTACCGGTATAAGTGATACTACACATAAGGCGAAACAATAGTCGGTAAGAATGTTCCCTCTGATCTCTTCTTTGTGAGCAAACAGAGGTTTACGCAAATCTGGCATTGAGCCAAGTTCGCGCAAATATCGTTGTCGTGTAGACCCAGTATAACCCCCAGTTTTTCGTACGTCGGTTAACGTTTAATCACGATTAAATGCTGTACTTTAATCGAGATTAGTGCTAACCGATGCATTTTGGTTTCACAGAACAGAAATTTCAAGGGATAGCGCCAATTAAACTAACCAGCGTAAACAATTTTCAATTCTGATTAGTTGGCACCATTTTAACCGCGATTAGTTGAAACGAAGAAAATTTGGTTGCACAAAGGTAAAAATCGAAAAATAACTCTGGTTGAACTAATCGACGTAAAAGATTTTTAATAGGCCATTCACGGGAAATCAAATCCAACTAACGCCGTTTAGGTACCTACTAATATGGTGCAATGTCTTCCTATCAGTTTTTGGAAAAAAAACTAAAAAATTCAAAGTATGGGCTGAATTATGAATTAATCTCATTTATAGATAAGTGTATTTAGCATTCAAAATTGGATTTTTGAGGTTAGTTTTCGATCTTTTGTCGTCTGTTTGCAGCATAGCACTTGACACTGTCGACAAACAGAGCATTTTCATGGTGCATGCGCACATGCCTCTGTATTGAATGGTCAAATTCACTGCTTCAATAACATAACCTTATTTTTACCTTAAAACATACCTATCATTATTAGTTTTCTATTATGTAAATATTCTCTCTTATTAGAATTGAAATCAAACTCATTTTTTCTTTGTCTATTAATATTGGACCATGATCTCATTTGCTAATATTTTTTTTTAGTTTCAAATTCACCGCTTCAATAACATATAACCTTAATTATTTTGTGTCAGTTAACAGACGGACGTGCAACTGGCCCCAAGTACGTCTGGTAAATATGGACATTAACGCCGATTAACAAATCAGCGTTAGTTTTACAGATTCATCTCTGTTCCACCAAGATCGTTTACTTTTTAATCCCGATTAAGTTTACCGGTTGAATAACCAATATTTTAACGGTTTCACAATCTGGCAACACTGTAATTTGAGGCTGTGCAAAGGCTGAAAATAAACTTTTTACTCGTGATATTTTTCAAAGTTTTCTGATTTGTATATCATCAAGCTATCAAAATGAAAGAGTTTTCTCAGGAAAATATGTCATTGAAGCGGTGAATTAGACCAATCAATACAAAAGCATGCAACATAAAAATGCTCTGTCTGTCGCTAGTGTCAAGTGCTATGCTGCTAACAGACGAGAACAGATCGAAAACTAACCTCAAGAATAAGAATCTTATTTTGAATGCTAATATCAGCTAAATACACTAATCTATGAATGAAATTCATTCATATATTCATATCTATTTATAATGAAATTCATTCATATATTGAGCCCATACGTTGAATTTTTTTTTCACCAAAAACTAATTGGAAGACAGCTATCAGTAGGTACCTAACCGGCGTTAGTTGGATTTAATTCCCCGTGAATGGCCTGTTAAAAATCATTTACGTCGATTAGTTCAACCAGCATTATTTTTCGATTTTCACTTTTGTGCAACCAAATTTTGTTCGTTTCAACTGATCGCGGTTAAAATGGTGCCAACTAATCAGAATAAAAAATAGTTTACGCCGGTCAGTGTAATCGGCGTTATCGCTTGAAATTCCTGTTTTGTGAAATCGAAATGCATCGGTTAGCACCAATCTCGATTAAAGTATAGCATTTAATCGTGATTAAACGTTAACCGAAGTACGATAACTGGGGGTTAGTGTTGTGCGCTGGACTATGGAAAGATCCGCTCCAGCGTTGATTGAATAATATTATGAATTGATAATAATTATAATAATAATATGAATATGACTCAATAATAATAGATCTATATATATGAATGTCTGTTTGTGTGTTGTGACTGCAAAAATTTGGATGGATAAGAAGCAAGTTGACAAATCTTCTATGGCAACACAAAATTTAGGTGCTCACTTTGTGCATGAATAAACTCTTTAACAATCAGAAACAAGGTTCACTAGAGTTCATATTTGAAAAATTTAGTTCAATTTTGATCAGTTCAACAACCTGAAAGAAAGGCACAAAAAACTCTAATTCAAACCTCTTAATATTCCCCATATTACAGTACGTTAAGTGGACTTCAATGTCTTTTGCAGTGCTCGAATAAAATTCTAGTCGACGCGTTAGCCGATACTATAGTGAGGTTCACGTTATAATGGCAGTGAAGAAAGATAGGAGAAAAACGTTGCCAAGTCTCTCCATTTTGCCACTGAGTGTACGCAGCTGTTACTCAATTCATCCCATCAAATTAATGATCTAATAATTAATAATTTCCTTGAAAAATAATCAATTTAATGTCAAATTAATCAAGAATATATATTTTTCCATAATTTGATTCAAAAATTTGCTTCCACAACACTGAGATCAGATTTTTATTTTCATACAAACCTGAAATGGCGGCTAATTTGGAAAGCTGTGATACACCAATCTCAATTTCAAAACAACATAAATTAAGTTATTTTGTAGGTAAATTATTCCAATTTCTTTTAAAAATGATAGAAATCCTATTCAAAATAAGTAATTTCAATGGAAATAATTCTGAAATAACCTTTCAATATTATTTATACCGGTACGTGTAGGTTACTGAAGCATGGATGAAATCTAGGATGGTTAGTTATCAACTTTTAAAATGTCATTTCAGGTATTTTGATTTGTGTTTCTCATACGGTAATGTCTAAAAATTTTTTCATTGTTTCAAAAATACATTTTAAATCAATTATACGACTTGTGTACAAAAGTATTTTGATAGAATGAAGAAAAAAATGGCGGCTGAGAATTGTCTGTTCACTTTTGTACAGTCACTGTCAAAAGTATAAATAAAATATTCTGGCAAACAGACAACATTGCAAAGCTATAGAGAGATAGCGCTATCTGTTTTGTTGTATGATGGAAAAGGACAGCAACAGTAGCCTATTTGTCAATCCTACACTGCTATTATAACGTGGACCTCACTATAGAAACATCATTTTCGCCTGCAAAAGGCCCCTTCCCGTCCATGTGACATAAGATACCATTTCAAAGAGAAATATCAACTGTGAAAGATTGAGTCACGTGATATCTTAGATTTGAACAGAGCACTCCCCACCATCCACCAAAATCATCATCCTCTATTGGAGGACCTTTATGTATTTTGAGAGGGCAGTTGCGTGGAAATTTGGGGAAACCCGTCTTTATGACGCTTATACTCCGTACAAATTAACTTCAGATTTGGAGGAATATGCGGCGCAGAGAGATGGAGGGAGATCAGCCAATCACAGTGATGTATAGAGTCTTAGGTAGAAGCGCAGTTGCCAATTTGTCAGTCCACTTGGGGCCGGTTTCCGAGCTCAGGATTTAGCCAGGTTCTAGACTTTACACAGCTGGAGTCAGAAAATTAGCTTTCCAAAATGGGGTTTAGTCGCAGTTTTTATAACAGTGACAATGACTACGACTACGCCCTGTTTCGGAAAGCCAATTTTCTTATTCAGCTGTATAAAGCCTAGAACTTAGCCAAATCCCAAGCTCGGAAACCGGCCCTTAAAGATTCTAGACAGGAAACTCCGTAAGTTCAATATGAGCGCTTGAATACTTACAAGAAATTAGTGGAATTCTGGCTGGTTAAGAACGGCAACTTCGTAGCCGTTGTATCCCTATAGTCCAAGTTATAATAGCAGTGGAGAAAGATGAGGGAAAAACGGTGCCAAACCTCTGTCTTGTCAATGCCTTCTATAGACGGTGGCTGATACAGGTTTATCGATGTAACATCAACTGTTCATCCTCGTTTAAATAATCAATTATATTCTATTCAGCAAGAAATTATATTTCTCAATAATTTCATAATGAATTTCCATAATCAAGAATGAATATTCCATAATCATAACCGATGTGTTTTACCCTCACAAACAATATTCTCATCAATTTAAGTCAAAATAGAATAGCTTATTAGTCTATAACCTTCTTTCAGTCGCGCTGTTGTAAAATGTACAACAGTGTCAGTTTTTTTGCTGCACGAAACTATTGAATGGGGTGGTGTCAGTGAATGAGTCACCTATGCATTCCAAAATTTACTCCCCATCACTCCACTGAGTTGCAGTATCAACCGAGCAATGGTTCAGTCTTCAGGTGCCATTTAGTCGCGACAGTCCATAAGATAGGGAAAGATTGTATACGGGGACTGTAATCGAACCAATAACACAGAATTGATGGCTTTGCTTGATGTACCTTATTGGGCCTTAAATGTACCTTGAATGGTAATCATCCAAATGTTCATAGGCATGAAATAATCCAAGAAGATGGAAAAAGTAATTATACAATTGATTAACATGTTTTGACAGTAAACAGAGTACATAACACTAGCTGAAAAATTTCCAGTTTCATTTAAAATTTATACTTTTTGAATAATTATTGAGTTTCTGTTCTTCATTTAAGACTCTCATAGTATCTATTTGATTCAAAATTTTCTCTTTTATCTGAGTATTGAAGAGCGTAAATTATATTTTGAAAAGTGAAAGTGACATAACCAACATTTTTATTTGGACAGTATAGTATAAATTGGAAATGGGACAATTTTAGGCAAAATGAGCCTGTTGTGCCTTTCCTCTTGTTAAGTATTTGTACACAATGTGATAAATAAATGAATAAATTGGATATTGTTCAAATAACCTACTATTGTGACCCATTATATGATAATCTGCTCTGTTTCGCGTATTATACTCATGAACATCTGAATTCTGGATCACACCACTCGTTTTCACATGCATTACAACTTCATATACATACAAAGATGGCACAGTTAATAGACCAAGCTTTTTAAATAAAGGCCTACAAGAGTCTAACCTATTCACTTTCTCTATACATCTGAGTGCCTTCTTTTGAATCTTAAACACCCTGTCCATATTTTGTTGAGATGAATTACCCCATACTAAAATAGCATACCTAATATGAGATAGTATAAGTCCATGGTAAGCAGTTAACAGTAGTTTTTTATCATTCAGCCTAGCAAGCTGCCGCAGGACAAATACTCCAGATGATATCTTATTACATATCCTCTCAATGTAAGGATGCCATGTTAATTTCCTGTCCAATAAAATTCCCAAGAATGCTACTTTCTCTTCTTGGTCTAATTCATTTTCCTCTACAAACACATTTATTTCTCTATCCTCTACTGAATTATATTTACTTTTGAATTGTAGGAATTGACATTTCTTACTATTTATTGTTAATTGCCTTTGCTTCAAGAATTGGACAATTGACTGTACTCCAGTAAAAGCATTTATTTCTAGACTATCTAATAAATAATTGTTAAAGATAAGCGATGTGTCATCAGCAAACAACAGAGCTCTGTGATCTTTTAACTCTTTTGGTAATTGGTTCACATACAACAGAAACAGTAAGGGACCCAGAATTGAGCCTTGAGGTACTCCAGCCTGGACCTCCAGTTTTTGAGATTTAATTTTTACCATTTCATTCCCATCCACCTTGGTAAGCTCAACACACTGGTTTCTACCTATGAGATAAGATTCAAACCATTTTAGTTCTATACCATTCACACCTACAGTTTTTAGTATTTCCAATAATATTCTATGGTTCACACAATCAAAAGCTTTGGATAAATCAAGAAATATTGCGGCTGCCTTCTCACCTGAATCTATTATATCTATTAGTCTTTCAACAAGGGATACTATTGCAGTCTTAGTAGATTTCCCTTTCTGGAACCCATGCTGTTCATCACATATGAAATTAATTTCTTCCAGGTGCATCAATAGCCTATTAAAAACTACTCTTTCAAAAATTTTACTTATTACATTTAGAATACTAATGGGTCTATAATTTTCAACTCTTTCAGAATCACCGCTCTTGAAAATTGGCAAAATTTTTCCTTGTTTCAGATCATCAGGGAAAATACCCTGCTCTAGTGAAGTATTAAGGAGATGCAATAAAGGGTCCAGTAATTCATTTTCACATTCTTTTAAAATTTTGCTTGAGACCCCATCCAATCCTACTGTTTTTTTGTTATTCAAATTTTTTATTATTCTTGACAACTCATCTCTTGATAATGGATGAAATTTAAATACCTTTTCAATTGGCTCAGCATTTAATGTAGTTGTATTATAAGTATTAGTGTTCAGTGACTTTTGGAGATTATATGCAACCTGTTGATAATACTTATTGAAAAAGTTACAAATGTCTATACTATCATCCATATAAATTCCATGTTCATCGATTATCCTAGGGACATTAGTAACTGTATCTTTTTGAGCTGCTCTCCTATTTCTATTAATTACCTCCCAAACAGCAGAGTTAAAATTGGTACTAGTTGTTAATATTTCAGCTGTTTTCTTACACTTAGCTTTCCTCACTTCTTTTGCATAGTTTTTCTTTAGACATTTGTATTTGACTTCACTCGGAACATCCCTCACTAATTTAAATTCCTCATAAGCTTCCCTAACAATATTTCTTTGAGTAAGAATATCTTCAGTTATCCATTCATCTACTTTGTTTAATTTACTTTTTACTTTGACTTTTTTTATTGGACAGCATACACTAATGTGAAATCTTAGAGTATCAATGAATTGCTTATATTTGTAATTTAGGTTACAACTGTTATAAACACTACTCCAATTTTCTTGAAGCAGTTCCTGCTTCAAACAATTTATATTTCCTAGCTCATATTGCTGAATTTCTTTCACAAAAGTTTTTTTTCTGCTAAGATTCTGGCCCTGCAGCTTAACATCTAAAATTTGATAGTTATGATCTGACAGATCTGAGCTACCTAACCTGACATTACAACCTTCTATATTTGTGAGGATATTATCAATAATTGTCTGTGAAGTTCGAGTTACTCTTGTATATTCGTGGACCTTAATTTCTAAATTATTCATATTAATAATATCTCTAATGTCCTCTGTCATTTTATCCTGCCTGGCAAAATCGGTATTGAAATCTCCTACTACTATAACATTTGAATGATTTATTTCAGAAACAACATGAGTCACATTTTTGGCCATTTTGAGTTAAGAGTGAATTCGGTATCTATGGATATAGCCACGTCTTTTCATGTAAAAACAACACCAGTCAAGCCATTCTACACGGTTTTTGAACAGCAGCTTCTCTTTGTCTCAGAAACAGAGTAAAGGCCAGCAACAGTCACAGTTATAACATAGTTATTCAAAAGTATTCTTTGAGTATCTATAGTGAGGTCCACGTTATAATGGTAGTGTACGATTTGCAATGGTGTTGCTATCCTTGTCTATCGTTCAACAAATGTGAAAGAGTTAGGGGTTAGGTTTTATTTAGGTTATATCCAATAATGTGTTATTAGGATAGGTTAGGTTTTTGCTTTGAAATTGCAATATGCTAGAAGGGGCTAGGGTGCAGTTGGAGTTATGTTTTTGATGTTTCAAATGTGAAAGGATAGGTTAGGGGGTTAGGATTCTGCTTTGAAATCTAAATTATTAAATGTGAAGGGGTTAGGGGTTAGTGGTTAGGTTTTATGGATTATATTTAATAATGTTCCATGAGGTTAGGTTAGGTTTTTGCTTTAAAATTGCAATTTGCTAGAAAGGGCTAGGGTCCAGGTAGAATTATGCTTTTTAATATTTCAAAGGTGGAAAGATAGGTTAGGATTTTGCTTTGAAATTGCAATATGCTGGAAGGGATTAGAGGTTTTTCAAATAGTTATGTTTATTGATGTTTTAAATGTAAAAGGGGAGGTTGAGGTTTCGGTTTTTGTTTTGAAATGACAATATATGCTGACTTGGTTATAGTGTTTTTTAACATCAGTTAAATAACAACTGTTATATTTTATTAATTATTATATTTTTCAAAAGTACTCTTTCTTTTATTGAATAAAATGATAATATATTGAATTTAATGATAAATCATGATTGGATAATAATATCTTCATCAAATAGAATGACGATTGGCTCCAGTTACAGTGCTCGGTAACCATCATCACAAAGAACGTTACATTCAAAGATCTGACTGAATGGAACGGGAAAAACCCGTTGCAAACGCATGCGCGATACGGTGCTGTCTGAGACAGAGAGTGGTTTGTTTTTGAACGGCCTGAAGATTTCATTTGATGCAGAAACAACACCAGTCATTGACTTGTGTTGTTTCTGTGCTTAACAGCTGATAGAGTGGTCACATGTCAAGCGCTGCATGCGGCGTCGCACGCTTATTCTTATTAGCATTTAGCATTGAGGTTATGTTTGTTTACAACTAATATTGTTCAAGTCTTTGTGATTGCTTCATTAAAACTTCTCTATTGAAATAAAAGTTATATCTAAAGTAATACATGTAGTATGGCTGATGAGGGAATTGAGCAATATAGTAACAAAAGAAAGAAGGGATCTACTAATCCATCTGAATACAAAAGGAATGTTGTCAAAAAAGCAAGAGTCAAGGGTGCAGCTTACGTCAATTGGAAGAATCAACAACAACCTGAAATATCTCAGGGAGCTGATTGCAAGTAAGTTTATTCATTACGGTATACTTTTTAATTTTATTTTATAATCATTGTAATATCTCATTTTGTCAAAGGAAGGTATAGGTAGCCTTCCTAAGCTGTAGCACACCTATTTCATTACCATATTAGTACTACAAGACTACAAGCATATTATGAAACATTACTGAGTTTACCACAGATTCATTTATTTTAGCATACTCAATTTAGGTAATCAGAGCACAGCAGAATATTATATCTATTTTTAGTCTCAATAGCCAAGCTTTCTATTCTGTTTACTGATCCAAAATAATATGACTTCCCAAATCAGTCAGATAACTTTGCAAATAACTTTGAAAAGTTGTAGCAAGGTGGTTACAACATAAGTATGTATTTGATGTAATTGATATTAAGTTTCAATCATTTAAAATTTTTATGTAAGAACATGAGTTCAATTAATATTATATGTTTTGTACTTTACTTATTTCAATACTGTACAAGTTAACTTGTATTTTCAACTCTAACTGCCCCTGGAACTTAGTGAAATAGTGGCCTCTGTAAGACACGTATGTAATGGATGGTTGTTATAATATTATTAATTTCATTATTTTTATTATTTGCAGATGTAAACGTCGCTGCTATGATTTAATCAATGAAGAGGTTCGAAACATGATTTATGCCAAGTTTAGGAGCTTTGAAACGAAAAACGAGCAGGACAGCTACCTTCAAAGCTTGATCTCAGTTACTCCAGTAAAGCAACGTCGTCGTAGAAAAGACCAAGATGAATCAAAACAACCGGACAGAGGAGCCATTGATGTTTATGAAATTTCAAGTGTTAGTGGAAAATACCAGGTATGTAAAAAAGCCTTTGCTAACATTCATGGTGTATCTTATGAACGGATTCGACGTCTGAATCTACTATTGTCCCTAGGAAAGCCACCACAAGACCAGCGTGGGAAAAATAAATCTGGGAATGCTAAACCTGGTCATTTCATTGACTCCATAAAGCAGCATATTTCTTCATTTCCAAGCAAAGTGGCTCATTACTCAAAAAATGAGACTAATTATTTGAGTGAGAAATTGAATCTCCTGATAATGTATAACCTCTTCAAAGAGAAGCATCCTGAATTAGGTCAAGTATAGTTTTTATAGAAAAATTTTCCTGGAAAACTTTTCTCTCAAATTTGGTCGTCCACAGGTTGACACATGCGGTACATGTGAGGCACTTAATGTTAAAATAAGAAACAGATTTTTGAACGATGCTGCAAAAAGAGTACATGCAGCAGAAAAAATGGTGCACATCCGTAAAAGTAAGAAGTTTTTCAAAAAAATAACAGAAATCACTGATTTAGCAAAACGTGATCATTCTGTGGGTGCTATCTGTATAGATTACATGCAGAATTTGCAGCTTCCCACCATACCAGTACAAGAGACATTTTATTTGAGGCAGTTAACTGTATCTGTTTTCTGTATTCATAATTTGAAAAATGATAAAGTGAAGTTTTTTGTTTACCATGAAGGTATGGCCACTAAAGGTCCAAATGAGGTGACATCTTTCATTATGCAATACCTTGACACTTCGATGGTTGGAGTAAAAGATCTTCACATTTTTCTGATGGTTCTGGATCGCAAAATGAAAATCACACACTTCTGCGAGCTATGTCAGCCTTGGTTTCATTGGGAAAATTTAGAACAATCAACCAATATTTCCCAATAAGAGGACACACATTCCTGCCTTGCGACAGAGATTTTGCTGTTCTGAAGAGAAAGATCAAGAAATGTGACAGGATATACACTCTTAAACAGTGTATTGAACTCATCATTGAGTCAAGTCCTAAAGATTCATTTATTGTTGAAATCCCAAATTCTAAGAACATTATTGATTATAAAAGCTGGTGGCCAAAGTTCTATAAAAAAAATATGCTGTCGATTGAAACGATGGGGAGACATGTCCCTAGAGAAGATAAAGTGAATTTGAAGATTAGCAAGTTCATGGAATTCACGCATTCATATTCTAATGAAGGAACTGTTTCAGCTCATCGCTATATTGATGGACTTGAGAGCCACACTTTTCGCTTACGGAACACATATTCAGATGTTATCACTCTCCCAGACGCAGTAGCCTACCCAGAAGGATTTATTCCCATACTCCACACCAAAATAAGTGACATTAAGAAGCTCAAGGACTACCTACCAAATGAAGAAGAAATACAGGACTTTTATAATGAAATATTTGCTTGGCCGACCTGTGAAAGAGAACCTCTTGCCAATAATGATGATTAAAGTAGCAAAAAGGAACTTTAATTTCCATTGAAACTGATCTATTATATTTTTTAATTTTACTTTCTATTATACTTGACAAAATACATCATACATTTATATATAAAACTCAGTTTCATTGAAGGAATATCCCAACTTACAATGCTAAAGATAGTTTATTGCAGAAACAACATAAGTCAAATACTTTTAAAATACCATAATACCACTTATATTTCAATATTTTTTCTGGATTTTACATTTATTCAATCCAAGCAACCTAGAGATATGATATACATTTTTTTCAAATTTTTATTTTAATGGGTTCATAGTCTATTTGGTTTTTTCTGATTTCCCAAAAGTTGATGATTGGTGACTTATGTTGTTTCTGAAATAAACTATTCATTTGTGGAACGAGCGGTTGTAATTTCCAAAAGTGTATGGAGCAGCTCACAAAATTTTTGCCAGTCTCCATTTGGTGACCTATAGATACCTAACACTGCTACCTCAAATCGATCATCAATTTTTAACCTTAGTCCCGTCACCTCTAAATCCATCTCAACAGAAAATCTCTTAACAAAATCCAGTTCATAAGTTTGGGTATGTTTAGCATTGCTAGTGAATATACATACACCACCACTTCTATGAGCTATTCTACAAAATTCTGATCTCAGTGAATAGCCTGGAATCCTAACTTGATTTATTTCCTTTATTTTTAAGCCATGCTCTGTGAAAATAACAATGTCAGGATCCTCCTGTTTAAGAAATACTTCTAATCTGTCAATTTTGTTGCGAAGATACTGAATATTTTGATGATAAATACTAAAAACCTTACCATCTTGTGCTACTCTATCTCTAGCATTTGTAGCTATTTCCCTTTCCCTGTTTTGAGCCAATTTACTAAAAAATCGTTATTTGTTTTTTTGACTGTTTTTAAACCAGAGGATTGCAAACGGCTTTCAATCAGCTCTGCCAATCTATTACAAAAGATTACTTTGCCAGATCGATTTAGATGCAACCCATGATTAGTGAAGTTATGTCTTTTCAGCCTTTCATTTAGAAAACAAATTCCCAGTTGTTTAGAATTCTTATTTTTTAGGCTGTTGATTGTATTATGGATTGATTTGTTTGTCGAGTTGATTGCTTCATTTAATTCTGGCCTATCAAACCTATTAGGAATAGTACTTATTATTAAGTTTGTTTTTTTGCTGAGTGGCACAATTTCCTTGATTTTTTCTGTTACTTGAGGAAGATGATTCAAGTTAGGTTCATTTATATTATTTGAGCCACCCAGTACAATTAGATAGTCATTTTCATCAAAATCTCTAGTTTGTTCCCTAGCTGACTCTACAACTGCATTAATTGATGCACTTGGCTTGAAAAAACATTGGACATCAAATTTATTTTTTAATCTTTTATCAAGGAGATCACTGCAATCACGTCCATGACTGGACGTCAGTAGCAGAACTCTCCCTTTCCTATCTTTATTTCCCTCAGCTATATTTTTGGTTGCTGTCTTCAAAACCTCACTGTACGTTTTATTTCGACCATTTTCAGAGCATTTCCCATCATTTAGGTTAGATTCTATTTTTTTGCATTTGGACGGAGGTTCTATCATACATTTAGTATTATCAAATTTAGATTTTAGTTTCTTTATTTCCTCCGACATTAGACTACATTGATTTTTTAGATTTAGTATTTCTTTTTTATGGTCTTCATCTTGTAATTTTATAATCAGTTCCAAAGATTTAATTTCTTCTACCATCCCTAACCTTTCTTCCTCAGACGTTTTTAAAGTTACTTCTAATTGGTTTTTTAAATTAGTGTGGCTACTTTGTAGTTGAGCAACTTTTTAGTTAGCTAAAGTAGTTTGAAGAACTGGGGTTTTTGGTTTTGGCGTTTTTGAATTTTGGTTTTGGGAACGCGTAAGTACTCTCGCTATGTTTACATTTCTATTATTAACCTTCGGTGTTTTACTTGAGCTCATCTTCCTATCTAAGAAATTATATTACTTGCAATAATAATAATTGATTTATAAATGATAGGATTTTAATTTGGTTATAATTTTAGTCAAGTAAACTATCTATGTTTATTTTTAAATCTCGAAAACCTAACCTCAAAATAACCTCTAAACGATGTTTGGCTTATAAAATAGAATTAAGAATTAAAATCTAAAACAAAATGATAAAACGTGATCAAGAAACAATTAATAATGAAATTAATACAAAATTTGTACTTATCCGTGACTATTTATAACACAAAATCTTCCAAAACTCAGGAGCGAAATTATGTATGACTTTCATTCACATCACCAAGGTCAATCGAGTGACCTGGCTGACTCAGGTCTGGTGTCAGAGTTTTCAGGTCACAACTGATCAATTTCAGTTCCTCTGACATGACCTAACGACTGCTTTTTAGGCAGCCGGGACCGACGGTTTAACGTGTCCATTTAAGGTATCCATAACCCATGACTACTGGACTATTATTCATTCATTGAATGAATATATTGTGTTCGTTTCTGAATGTGTGTGTGATTGATCAATCATAACTGAATAATTAAATTATTTAAATTGATACTCTGTTTTTTTTT
The DNA here is from genome assembly GCF_014356525.2 of Nilaparvata lugens. Taxonomy (NCBI): domain Eukaryota; kingdom Metazoa; phylum Arthropoda; class Insecta; order Hemiptera; family Delphacidae; genus Nilaparvata; species Nilaparvata lugens. The sequence continues at coordinate 5,344,504 of NC_052512.1, read as the reverse complement.
CATGGAATATCAGCGGGATTCGTTCATTTGAAAGGGGATCAGAGAACAAAGGAAATGTGAGTTATTTATTGTATTACTACTGCACCTGCTCTAGAACATGAGTTTCCCATAGTTGAGTAGGTTAATTTCCGAAAAAATGCAATTTATTTATATTTGTAGTAAGTTTCATATATTGTGTTTTACAATATACAGAGTGAGTCATATGTATGGGAACCCTTCAATAAGTTGGAGACTGCTGTAGATATATTGTGTCATACATCATTTCAGAGGCCTTTTAAAACGAGAAAGATGACATCAATGAATATGTTCTATGATACTTGCATCAAAAAAGTCAATTTTTTTATATTGTATTTTACAATTTACAGAGTGAGTTATATGTATGGGAACCCTTCAATAAGTTGAAGACTGTTGTAGATATGATACTGTAACTCTCAGAAAGTTATTGGTCAAATACTCTACCTTTTGTCGTACAACTGAATTTCAAACCCTCATAAGGGGGTGACTTGGGGTTGTAACTCAAATATTTTAAATATAAACAACCATTGTGTAGTACCTCATTCTAAAGGCCTTTCTAAATCAAGAATTATAACATGAGTTGAAATGTTCTATGATAATTTTATCCAAAATGGCGGCTGTTTGAAGTTTTAGTTTTTAAGGAGATGAGGGGTTGTAACTGGAATATTTCAAATGTAAACACCGATTTTGTGGTACATCATTTCAAAGGCTATTTTGAAACAAGATAGATGGCATCGATAAAAATGTTCTATGATACTTGTATCCGAAATGGCAGCTGATTGAAGTTTTAGTTTTTAAGGAGATGAGGGGTTGTAAATCAAATATTTTGAATGTAAACACCCATTGTGTAGTACATCATTTTGAAGGCCTTTTTAATTCAAGAAAGATAGCATCAATTAAAATGTTCTATGATACTTGTATTCAAAATGGCGGCTGATTGAAGTTTCAGTTTTTGAAGAAATAATTGATAAAGTTCAATCAGCTGCCATTATGGATAAAAGTATCATAGAACATTTTTGTCAATGTCATATTTCTTGTTTGAGAAAGACCGTTAAAATGATGTACCACATAATGTGTGTTTACATCTAGAATATTCGAGTTACAACCCCTAAGTCACCCCCTTATGAGAGGTTGAAATTCAGTTGTATGTCAAAAGGTAGAGTATTAATTTGACCAATAACTTATCCTGAAAGCTACAGTATTATATCTACAACAGTCTCCAACTTGTTGAAGGGTTACCATACATATGACTCACTCTGTATGTTCAATTTTATTGATTAGATTGCTTATTTGTATATTAATGGAGATAAAATTTATTATAATTACTAGCCGTCAGGCTCACTTCTCTCGCCATATCCGTCTAGCTAGGGGGCTCCGCCCCTTGAACCCCCAACTGGATCGTCCAAAAGTGAGATCAGCGGGCTCGCTTCGCTCACCTGCATTTTTCATTTGAGCTTGCTTCATTCTATCAGAAATTCGAAGTACTTTGATGAAATATTGAAGTCACCTCATCACAAAGTTAATACCCTAGCTAAACCTCTGTACCAAATTTGAACATTTTCTGTCTATTACATGATGAAAGAACTGAGAAAACGCAAGAAACCGCTAATTTTTGGCGTATCTTTGGCGTTACGCCAAACCCGGACCTCACCCTAGCTGAGCTTCTGTACTAAGTTTGAACAATTTCTGTTCATTTTCTCTCGATAAAGCTGAGAAAACGCTAAAAAAAACACTGGAAAAACGCTGATTTTGGGCGTATCTTTGGCGTTTTTCAAATTCCTTCTAACACAATATTATTACACCCTAGCCCAGCTTCTGTACTAAATTTGAATAATTTCTGTTTATTTGTTCTTGATAAATCTGAGAAAAAGAAAAACGCTGGAAAAACACTAATTTTGGGCGTATCTTTGGCGTTATTTCAAATTCCTTCTAACACAACATTATTACACCCTAGCTGAGCTTCTGTACTAAATTTGAACTATTTTTGTTCATTTGTTCTCGATAAAGCTGAGAAGAAGCAAAAAAAAAAAACGCTAATTTTGAGCGTATCTTTGGCGTTATTTCAAATTCCTTCTAACATAACATTATTACACCCTAGCCAAGCTTCTGTACTAAATTTGAACAATTTCTGTTCATTTGTTCTCGATAAAGCTGAGAAGAAGCCAAAGAAACCCGCTAATTTTGGGCGTATCTTTGGCGTTATTTCAAATTCCTTCTAACATAACATTATTACACCCTAGCTCAGCTTCTGTACTAAATTTGAACAATTTCTGTTCATTTGCTCTCGATAAAGCTGAGAAAACGCTGGAAGGACGCAGATTTTGGGCGTATCTTTGGCGTTATTTCAAATTCCTTCTAACACAACATTATTACACCCTAGCTGAGCTTCTGTACTAAATTTGAACAATTTCTGTTCATTTGTTCTCGATAAATCTGAGAAAAAGAAAAAAACGCTGGAAAAACGCAGATTTTGGGCGTATCCTTGGAAATTTTCCCAAATCCGTTCTTAGTGCGCCTCTAAAGGGCCAATTGAACATATCTACCAAATTTGAACGTTTCTGGTCCGGTAGATTTTTGGTTCTGCGAGTGAGTGAGTCAGTCAGTCAGTGAGTGCCATTTCTCTTTTATATATATACAGTGTGTTTACGAGCTCCCTACCAATACTCTAAGGCATTGTTCCTGGGTAAAAAACATATCTAAATATCATATTTAAATTGTCCGGAAGTCTCCAGTTACTCACACAGCGGCCATTTTGCTTTTTTCACTTATTATTTTTTCCCCAAATAATGGTTGAACATATGGATTTGAACTTTGCACAGTCACTCATAACAACTAGATGAAGCTAGAAAAAAATTCTAATAATTTTTCAAACTCATAACACAAAATCGCGGCCATTTAAAATTTTGTTTTGAAATTACTCAGAAACCGTTGGTTTCACAAAAACTTTACAATAATAACTTTTTTTAGTAAATATGATTGCCTATCGATTGGTACTAAATTCTTCAAGAATGGACCAATATTTACTGAGATATGGCAGCTTTAGTGGTTGGTGACCCATCTTCAGAGGGTTATTTTACGTTATTTTATTGTTTGAAATGACCTTAAATAGCTTACTATTAACATTCAATGCGAATAGAGAGCATCGCATCATTGAGGCGACTATCAGCATGCCTTGGTTTGCACTGCAACAAACTTTCAGTGGTCACCTTTCACTAAGGCTGCCATATCTCAGTTGATATCAGTCCAATCTTAACAACTCTGTTACCAATCAATAGGCAATTAAATTTACTGAAAATAGTTATTCTTGTAATTTCATTGTAAAACCAACGGTTTCTGAGTTATTCAAGAAACAAAATTCAAAATGACCGCCATTTTGTTTCATGAATTTAAAAAATTCTCATAATTTTTTGTAGCTTTGTCTAGTTGTTATTAATGATCGTGCAAAGTTTCAATTTCGTATGTTCAACCATTATTTAGAAAAAAATAATAAGTGAAAAAAGCAAAATGGCCGCTGTATGAGTAACTAAAGACTTCCGGACAATTTAAATATGGTATTTAGATATGGTCTTTATCCAGGAACAATGCCCTAGAGTAGGAGTTCGTAAACACTCTGTATAGATGATGATTCTCCTTTCATGTAGATCTGCAGAAAGAGTGTATTACAAGCTGGATGCACACAGACTGGCTGTCACGGAAGTCAGTAAAAGAGGCCCGGTTATGGATGTTGGCTCGATTCCCGAAGAAACGTTTGGTACCCGTGATGACCATATTTGGTGAGTGTCAAATAATTCTCCATTCCTATTCGACCGACAAATTTATCTCACCGATGAATTTTGCCCAATCGGGCAGATGAAGGATACCATTAGACTTTTTGTGTAGTTGAGAAGTTGATATTGTGGTAATTATTCATATTAGATGAAAAAGACCAAGAAATTGTCAAAAAAACACAGATTTATTGAAGCTTAGAAAAACCAGTTTCGGTTATTACACCATTGTCAATCCTATACTATTAAACGAGCAATTTCTGTTTATATGCTTAGATGTTTGTATTCCACCGGATCTCAAAAACAGCTCTAAAGATTCTCACGAAATTCAGAACATAGTAGGTTTATAATATAAAGATTCGATTGCACTAGGTCTCATCCCTGGTAAAACTCGCTGAAGGACATGTAAAGGATAATTTATTCATCCTTGGAAGAACAGATTTCGTTGTCTGTCGATAACAGAAAATGCGTGTGCCTGTCTGGGAGATCAGCTGTGTAATCATTCAAACAGCTTACCGTATCTCGCGAGAAATATTATATAGACATTTTTATAGACTCTATCAAAATAATCTAATTTTTTGACATGACATGGTTTATCACTCTAAACTAGAGTATATATCATAATATTGAAAGCTAATCATTATTTTACAGTTTCAAGTGATCAGTGAGTGTTATTTTATAAACTAGTAGTTCTGTGAACAGTAGACCTCACGCAGTATTCTCATCCACAAGTACCTGATTGAAACTATAGACCTTATGGAAATACAGAAATAGACTGGCTTCTCCACACATCTGTGTAATCACTTGTCAGCTGATTTATGAGGAATAATTCTATAGTCTGATTTTAACTCCAATATTGACGTATGAAGGAGGCTAAGTTTCGTTCTATATTATCTTAAAAATGCGAAATTTCAAAAAAACCTTATATATATACGTCTACGCGAAATTTAAAAAGGAACATACCTGTCAAAATCCATGAAAATCCATTGTCGCGTTTCGCCGTAAATACGTAACATAAATACTAGTAGTTCTGTGAACAGTAGACCTCACGCAGTATTCTCATCCACAAGTATCTGGTGTCACCGGTTTTAAACGTTTTAACAAACTCAGCTCACATTTGAATTTGTATTCCATTATGATAATCTTTCCGTGATAATCTTTCCATCTGATGAAAATTAATTCTTTACAATCTAAAATATTATAATTTCTTCAGCAATATTCAATTCAATTCAATTCAATTCAGTTTATTTCCAAAAACATATTACACGAATAAGAAATACAATATACAACATATTTTGGAATCCCCCTACTAGACTATCCATCTGTGTGTAGGGGGGGAGTTCCACTTTATACATAATAAGCTTAATCTTCTCATAGAAGTAAATAATAGAGAATACACTTATATTATGGATGTATTATTAATATTCTAATTATAAAATAGATAATATATGTGCTGATGTATATTTAAGAATGAGTATGTAGGAATATGTATGTAGGAATAAGTATACTTAATACCTTGATTGATAAAAGAATAAATAAAGAAGAAATAACAATATTTTTTTGAAGACCGCAGTGGCAGGGATTCCAGAAATTCTCAGAAGAGAGAATGAAAAAAAAAAGCATAAACCAGAAAGGCAAAACAGTCAAATCGGTTATATCAATGATAAAATAAATACCAATCAATTGTCTGGAAACCTTGAAGTCGTGTTGGTCACCAAGCATAACGAGATTGGAGTAGTTCTTCTGAAGCTTCCCAACCAATCTGGTACAGCCACCTGTCCACCCTCTTCCTAAACACTACCAAACTAAATGCCTCTGCTTCCCTAATCACCCCTGGCACATTTCTGTACAAGACATGGGCCAGGTATGAAGGATTTGTCAATTCAGAGCCGTGAGTCAGCTGAGGTATCTCAAAGCTGTAATTGGATCTGTGGCGAGTTGAGTAGCTATGGTTAACTGTTTCTCCCAGAAGTTCAGTTTTGTATTTTTTTATGTGGATCAACAAGGATTTAATAAAAAGTTGTCTAACATTCAGTACGGGAAATTCGATAAACAATTGTCTTGTTGGGTATCTAAAGTCTCTCTTTAAAATTGTTTTTATAATTGATCTTTGGGTGACTGCGAGAGGCTCAATGACTGAGGAGGAAGCCCCTCCCCAAGCTAGAATTCCATATAGTATTATAGATTGGACATAGGCAAAGTAAACTACTTTGCACTGATCCACACTCAGAACATTACTAAGCTCTGAAAATGCGTGAAGCAGCTTTCTGAGCCTATTCTTAGCACACTGGACATGTTGTACCCAACTCATCTTGGAATCCAAGACAACGCCCAGGTATTTGTAATGATCAACGCGCTCAATCATACTACAATTACATCCAGCAGACCTGGGATTATTACAAGAATGCATCGTTAGTATTAGAGAGCCTGGATCAGCTTGATTTCTTGTAACTATTGGCATAAACTTCGTTTTTTCCACATTTACTGTAAGGCTATTGTGATCAAACCAGTTCTTTATTTTTGACAAATCAATTGAAGCACTCATGTAGGCCTCCTCCCAAGTGCTCCCAGTAGACACTAGTGCTGTGTCATCAGCAAACAGATACAACTCACCTTCAACTACTAATTTTGACAGATTGTTGATATAGATTAGGAATAGCAGTGGCCCAAGGGTGCTTCCCTGGACTACCCCATACTCAACATTCTCTTTATCACTATTTTCACCATTTATGCAAACTGATTGCTGTCGATTGTGAAAGTAACTCTTAAACCATCGGAGAGAGATATTTTTTATCCCCAATGATTCAAGTTTTTTTATTAAAATTCTCCTGTCAACTGTATCAAAGGCTTTTGCCAAGTCCAAAAAGGTTATCAGTACTTTTCTTCTTGATTTAATACTACTTGAGATAGCCCTAGACATATTGAAAAGAGTATCAGATGTATTTTTGGACTTTTGAAAACCATACTGTGAGTTGGAGATGAGATTGTACTCGTTTAAATACTTAGTCAGTTGTATTTTTATACACTTTTCGATTATTTTAGATAATGTTGCCAACAAAGAAATAGGTCTGTAATTGGAGAATATGCCTTTGGGGCCTGATTTATAAATAGGTATTACTCTGGCTGTTTTGAGAGCGCAAGGAAAGTGTCCAACCAGAATGCTTAAATTGACTATATGTAGGATAGGATGTATTAATATGTCAATATTGTTTTTAATCACTCTAGTAGGGATTCCATCACAACCTGGAGCTGATCGCCCTTTCAAACTCTTCACTACCTCCTCCAATTCCTGCCTTGAGACCGGTTGCAGTTGAAATTCAGAGTCCGCAGCATGTTCATCATCTCTCACTACTGGTGCATCCTGGGTTATTATAGAATTTGCTAGGTTTGTCCCAACTTTGGCAAAATATTGATTAAATTGGTTGGCAATTTCTTTAGTTTTTTGAGAGTCGATGACTTCACCAGGGCGGGAGAATGCACTAACGGGGAATGATTTACTATTATCTATACGACCTGAGATTTCGTTTATAACCGACCAAAATTTTCTAGGGTTACCAGTCGCTTCTTCAACTTTGTTTTTGTAATAGTTATACTTGGCTCGCTTGATTGCTGAATGTAGCATATTTCTATATTGAGTAAACTCATTTCTAAGGAGATAGTTAAATGGTTGTCTATTGAGTTTTTTTCTGAGTTTATCACGATGTCGAATAGAATTTACTAGTCCAGCAGTTATCCATGGTTTGAGTTGAGTATTTCTAGATGAAACTTTTACTTCATGTGATTTTTCGGCAATTATGTTTTGTACCGATTCAATGAAAATATCTGTTGCATTGTCAACGTTGTTTTGTTCAATGACTCTATTCCAATTGTGACTAGAAAGTGTGTTCCTCACCTTTTTCCAGTCTGTTTTAATAATGACTCTATCTGTATTAGGCGGCTTATGAGTTTTTGTCGATAATATATTCAAGCAAATAGCATAGTGATCGGTAACCGAGGACTGCAGAATAACAGAAGATGCATTGAAGAAACGCGGAAGCTTGACAAAAAAGTGGTCAATACAGGTTCCGCTGGCCGGCCGTGTAACCTTGTCAATACAGGGCACAAATCCTGCGTCACTCAAAATATCGATATAATGCTCCTCAACAGAGCCAGGGGCAACATTCAACGTATCGCAATTGAAATCACCTGCCAGAATTCGGACGACACATGGCGATTGTTCATTGCAATATACGTTTAACGCGTTTATGAATGTAGTTAGATTAGTGCTGGGGCTGCGGTAGACAGCTAGAATTTCGCATGCCGCCCCCGCCCAGGTAAAGGTGAGAGAGAGACAGGTGGCCAGACCGCCCAGTACCAGTTCATTGCAAGTGACTGGAAGTCCTTCATCGATGTAGACCACCAACCCATCGCTCTGGTTCAGATTATTGAATGATCTAAAAGAATGGTAACCTGAAATGTTAATTGGATGGCTATCGTCGTTAAGCCATGCCTCAGTTAATATTATGCAGTTAAACTTATGCCCTAATCCCTGTAATACTGTTGAAAATTCGTCAAAGTTACGTCTATAACTACGTATGTTCTGATGAATGACCGAGAAGCCCATGCCACTGCCGTTTCCCATAGAATCTCTATTACTAAATTTACCATGAAAGTCAAATATATCAGCACACTCTGTGCATCTTATTAGAGATACATCAAGTTCATCAAACGATTCTCTTATCATCCACCTTCTAGTGCCTTATGATCGGCATCCCAACGTGACAGCCGTTATTTATAGTAATTATTATAGTAGAAATGTAACTATTTCGTTTCACTAATTTAACATGTTAAAGCAGGAGAGGAAGAAAAGCGTTACTACTATTTTTATGTTTTTCTTTTAGATGACAATAACCCATAGATGAAAAGAAAATTATGTTGAACAAAAAAGAGTGAAGGCTTGAATAGGTCAGCGGTCTGATAAAATAAAGCCCAAGCACAGATTGCAAACTTGACTCTGAAGCAATTTCAATGCATCTTGCATTGCACAACAGAGACTAAGTTCGACTATGTTAATTAGTTTTAAAATATCAAAATTTAAAATTTTTAGTTTAGGCATTAGTTTTGAAGTGTAAATTGGACTTTTTGAAGTGAAAAGTGGAATCTAACCTCCTTTTTGGAGACTTTTATTTGTAAAAAATTTGGGAGAAGACAGTTTTGGGCTATGCCTGTTGTCTTTTCCCAATCATATTTTAATTATGATTGTGATTGTGAATAAAATAATTAAAATAAAATGTTTACCTATTCATAACAACGTAAACAATCATAATTTCAGCTATGACCTATGTTAAGATAAACAAATTTACGATGCATAAGTTTAAGACAAGTTTGGTATTATATATGTGTGGCATAGAAAAAAAATATGTATAGCCTATCAGAAACTAATGGCATTACGATATTATTCATGGTTATTAATTCATCCATTTGTGGAATTTGAACCTACAATATTGGTGAAACACAGTAAGCTTAGTAATCTTAATTGAGCTGTGGTAGCACCAGTGAGGATAGAAAGAGAGAGCTACTCTCTGGGTAGCACCAGTAAGTGCTTACATTGCTATTCATTCATTCACACAATGATATGATATTTACATCCTAACTAAGCGTTTTATAATCAAGTCACCAACTATATAACAGCAGTGTGAGAGCGTTCAACTGCAGGCCACATATGAATATATATATATATATACTATATATATATATATATATATATATATATATATATACATACATATACATATATACATATATATATATATATATATATATATATATATATATATATATATATATACATATACATATACATACATACATACCTGCATAAGCTGCATATGCTGCATATGCTGTATTTGTATTATTGAAGCTAAATTGCCTACTGGGCTCAGAATTACTTTGAGTAATTCTACTGTAGGAACGTGGGAAACTATTCATGAGAGATTGATATAAATATTGTATCTGTCTGCCATAGATAGTTGGCGCTACACTTCTTGATGATAGTATAAAGAGGAATATCGACAATAATGCAATTACTATGACCTAGAATTGTGTGAATATTGCGAACATTGGAAAATTGAAGGTCCCTTATAAGATCATAATATCGTATATTTTAGTAAATTCAAGTTCGGAAAAACAAACCACGTCTGGTTCCGTATCTTCTCCAATCTACGATTCTCAGATTGCCGCTATTTAGTAGTCGCAACAACTAAGTAGAAACAACTCTCTTCATTCAAAAGTAGCTTTTCTATATTAATGTACTTATAGTGTAGCCTAATAACTGGGTGATTCACTTCTATTTTGTTATAAAAAATGTCATAGAGTTGAAGATATTAAGATGATTATAGATATTAGAATATATATATATATATATATATATATATATATATATATATATATAATATATATATATATAATATATATATATATACATATATACATATATAATAATTAGACTATCAGAATAAAACCTAGATATTTGAGTTCATAACTTGAAGGATGAAAAAAAAACAAATAGAGTTCTTATCCTAGGTGAGAGTTTAACATAATCCAAAGTCCAGTCACAGTTTAATTGTATAGAAATTATAATTGTTGTACTCATCCTCAGCCCGAGGCGTCGACGCTGACGTTGACCGACGCATCTGTCGTGAAGTTCTCCATCTGCTGAATAGTTTTGATCAGCGTGATTGGTGCTCCGGACTCTGCAGACTTCTTGACGTATATTCTGCAATCCCTTGTCCATGCAGCTGCAAGTTTTTTCTCGCGGACGAGACGTTTCGCGTTTCCCAGGATGAATTTGTTGGTTGGGGAAAGATGCTCGTTGACGTACACAGAGGTTGGGGGCCAGTTGATGGATAGCGAAGCAGCTGTCAGTTTCTTGCGATTGGCCCGTGCAGCTCCTATCCACGAAGACTTGTAGTCTCTAGATATGAACTTGACAATTATAGGTGGATTGGGACGTTCGTTAGTCACGCCTAAGCGGTGCACGGTTGAAATAAAGTTTATGTTGTAGTTGACATCAATAACGGCAGCGATTCTGTCCAACAAACCATATAAATCTTCACCTCGGTTGTACGGAACACCTGTAATTTCTATGTTGTCTTTTCTGCTAAACTGTTCCATATCTTTGATTTTGTCATCAAGAAGATGAACAGTCTTTTTCAGCTTGTCATTTTCTCCCCTAATTTTCAAAAACTCCGACTTATGTGATTCATTATCAGATGCAAGCAGTGCGAGAGTGTCCTGCATTTTGTTGATAGCGCTATTGACACCTACTAGTTCATTCTTAATGTCAGTTACATTAGTGGCCACTCCACCTATCTGCTTTTCCATGTTTGTCCGCATACTGGCTATGGACGCAAGGATTGCGTCTTTAGATTGTGATAACGACGAATCACTGTGGCTGGAATCAGACGAGTCTTCACCCAAACAAGAGTTGCATTTCCACGTATCCTTATCGAGTTTCGTGAAGTCAACTTTAACACATTTTATATGGAAAGTTGATTTACAGGTTGAGCACGTAAGCCTATCTTTTTGATGTTTGATTTTGTTTGCACACTTGGAACAAGACCCCATCGTAGAAGTTGTTTGTATATTCTGATAGTCACTGACCACACTATACACGCTTAATAGTAATAAAAAGTAGATCACGATTCAACTTTTAGTATAAACACTCGTTATATGAGTACATGATAACGTATTACAACGACCGGCACGCCAGGCTGGAGACCTAGGCTAGAGCGAACCGATAACGATGTTCACTCATCGGCGTCTCGACTGGAACTGTCAGTTAATTTGATTATTTTTAATCACCTATCAAATTAGTTTTTTTACGAATGTGAGAATATTGATACTGATGGGCACGCATAATAATACCATGACTGCAAAACAAAATATTGAAACCAAAGACCTTGAAGATGCATACCTCTTTAAGGTATTCGATTGAAACTTATAGAAATACAGCTCACTTGTTAGCTGATTGATTATGAATAATTCTATTGTCTAAAAATATTTCTTAACTATTCTAAAATTGATTTTTTCAATTAATACTATTATAATTTTTCCAGCATTGTTCAGTTGATTCAATAATTTTTTATTTATTCTCAATCACCTATTAAATTTGTTCTTCAAATGTGAGAATATTGATACTGTTGGGCACGCATCATAAAAAATATTGAAACCCTACCTTATAGAAATAGACACGGCCAGACATCTGTGTAATGCATGCAATGAATAATTCACTTGTCAGCTGATTGATTATGAATAATCTATAGTCTGATTAATCCTACCTCAAGAGTATATGATATATAAAGTGATATCAGAGTATGAGGGAACTTCTTTTCTTCTCATATTATTATCCTTAAAATGCAAAATTTCAAAAAACCTTGTTTATACATCGACTCGCAATTGAAAAAGGAATATTCCAGCCAAATTTCATAGAATTCTATCAACGCGTTTGGCCGTAATCGCGTTACATACAGACAGACAAAAGAAAATCCGAGTTAAAACATAAACCTCACTACGTTCGGTCAATAATCAAAACATTTAAATAAGAAAAGCATTTTGCCATTTAAGAGCAAAAGCTCCACCACCTAACCTTGTACCCTTTCAAACCCTTAAGGTTTCTTCATCTTCTAGGTCGAGTTTATATTTTGTAGTTTTGCTATACATCAGCTTGTGAATTTCGGGGATGATATATTTTGATTCTCGTAGAGCATGAGATCAGCTGGATGCACTCGTTCATTCTCTTCCATCACGGTATCGACAGATGACAAACTTTTCATCTGGCTTTCCAAGGTCGTATTTATCCTTTCAATGTCCTTCAGCGAGTTATCCCAGGGTTGAGACCTAGTGCAATCGAATTTTCATATCATATACCTACTTTGCTCCAAATCTCGTTAGAATCGTTAGAGCCGTTTTCGAGATCCGGTGACATACAAAATAATATATAAGCATCTTAACATATAAACATAATATCGGGGCACCGAGCTCCACTCGTTATTTATTTATTGATGAACAGAGCACAATTCTTCAAAATGATTGGGGAACAGGCACAGCCCAAAACTGTTTCTCCCCCGAATTTTGATTTATAGACTATACATGGTCCAAAAAGTAGGTTATGTTTCATACACTTGAATTCAGGTTCAATCTTCAGTCAAAATATTTAAAAAAACAGAAAAGTTCTAATTTAGATTGTTTACAAACCAAATTGAATAACAAAATAACACTCACTGATCACTTAAAACTGTAAACTAATGATTAACTTTGAATATTATGATATATAGGCCTACTCTAATTTAGAGTGATAAACCATGTCATGTCAACAAATCAGATTATTTTGATACAGTCTATTAAAATTTCTCGCGAGTTACGGTAAGCTGTTTGAATGATTACACAGCTGATCTCCCACACAGGCACAGCATCTTCTGTTATCGACAGACTAGGGAGTCTGTTCTTCAAAGGATGAATTATCCTTTCAATGTCCTTCAACGAGTTTTTCCAGGGATGAGACCTAGTGCAATCGAATCTTTATATTATAAACTCGCTATGTTCTGAATTTCATGAGAATCGTTAGAGCCGTTTTCGAGATCCGGTCACATACAAATATACTAGTAGTTCTGTGAACAGTAGATCAAGCGCAGTTATAAACCGCATCCTCCTCTTATACTGTCAATCAGAGTAAATCCTGTCTGTATGTCGTGTCTGCGAGATATCGGTGTGAAAACAGCTGATGGTTGTTGGGGTTGGTGTATCAAAAATGCTTACATCAAAAGCTAATCTCCTTCAAGACATACTGGCAACAGGTCAGCCCGAGTTCAAAGCAGAAAAAGTTCGAGAGACAATACTATGTTATTTTAGTTATTAATTGCAAGCAATCAATAGTTCATTTGATAGTGCATAAAAATTCCATTCAATGAGGCATGCAATTTTTAGTCTACACAGCAAATGATGTTTTACCAAATCACTTCAAGATATTGAATTGCATGCGTCATGGCTTGCAATCTATAATCAACTCGACAGCTGATTTATGATGAATAATTCTATAGTCTGATTTTTACTCCAATATTGGCGTATGAAGGAGGCTCCTTTTTCCTTTCATATTATCCTTGTAATGCAAGATTTCTAAAAACCTTGTATATACGTCGACGCGCAATTTAAAAAGGAACATACCTGTCAAATTTCATGAAAATCTATTACCGCGTTTCGCCGTAAATGCGCAACATATAAACATTATTATTAGCGTATGGCTTTGAATGGTGGGGAGACCCAAGGGTAGTTCCACATAGCCGTATATAGTCCAAAGTTCCCTAATGGGAAACCGGACACTTAGGTTATAGTGAGCACAATACTTTAAATTTACACTTTTCTCTTCGGAATAAAGTACATTTTGATGTTAAAAAGTCAAAACATATACAAAACCGAAACAAAACACAAAACCACTAAACCGAATTTAGAAATTATTGAATTTAGACAATAAATTTAGAGCCGAAAATTTATAGCACGTTACAATATTTATCATTCAGTCAGCATTATATAAACATTTAAACATTAAGAGAAATGCCAAACCGTCGACTCGAATCTTGGACCTCACTTCGCTCGGTCAATAGACATCTTAACATCTCAATATCTAAACATATAAACAGAAATTGCTCGTTTAATAGTATAGGATAGTCTACTAGAAAAAAATATGTCTTCTCCACTTTATAAAGTTTTTCTAATTTTTTCACCAAACACTTAAATCAAGGTGCTCTACCTTTGATATTGATTCTCATTCATGAACCGGATATTTTATATTTGGATGATGGAATTTCAGTGATATTAAATTGAATAAAATCAGAGAAAATGCTCATGAGCATGAGCATGGAGCGTGAGGCTTTGCTCATGAGCAAAAGGTAGAAGCAAAAGCATTTGCTCATTTTTATATGGATAAGCTTTACCTTATACTCTTACCTTATGCTCATGAACTCTGGAGCAAATGCTCACGTATTTCAAAGATTTTTCATCAGCCGATTCGCTTTTGTAGCCTTACTTTGTTTTTATAGCTCACGGAAGCGCTAAATATGCAAGTAGGGGGCACCGCTTGTGTTTGTGTCGTCTGCTCTGTTTTCTATTTATCAATAGTTTTGGGTTAGATGAGTTTAGAATTTCGAAATGATAGCGTGAAAAATGACATCTCTACAATAATCTTCAGCATATTCTTATAATAACAATAGCCTTCTTATAATCGTCTACACTCTCATCTTCTTAAATGCGTATTTCCTTTTTTGTAATGGCTATCTTCATATCAGGTAGCCATCTTTCGTATTCATTCTTTTGTAGGAATAATGGTGATATATAAGTTAAGTAGATAGGAATAAAACGTCTCATTCAAACTCAGACAAAGAATGATTGTTTATTTAATCAACATCATAATCTTAGCTGTCTCCATAGAGATAGTGAAAGACGTCAGCTGAGGCTTCCGTAACTACCCCCCTCCAGTCTTTACTATCTCTATTATAGAGATGTTAATAGAACTCATAAAAACAAAACATGGAAAACAACATAATAAAAACATTTTGGAAATCTTTCCTTACTCATCTTCATTATAGTTCCTTTTCGATCTTCTAATCTCACTCAATGCACAATTTCATGTCTACCTCGTCCATTGTTGTGTTGCTTTTTTACCTCCACTCGGTTCCTATGTAGTAGATCAATCACTTCATATGGTCCAACAAATCTATGATCCGATTTCGTTCTCTTGTGATGATTTTTCTTGAAGATTATGTCACCTACTTTTATTTTATTCATGTCTTCAGCCACCTCCAAATTATACTTTTTTGTCCTCCGAACTTTCTCGTTCATGATTTTTCTCTCCACTTCTCTATGCTCCTCTGGATGCTCAACTAACTCAAATGGTGAAAAATTTGTTGAAGAATGTATGCTACTATTATATGCCAGAATAGCTCTTGCCATTGCTTCTTCCCCACAGATGTTTCTATCAACTTCTAATAAGTGCAAATGTTCAGTTAGCGTGCTATGTAAACGTTCCATCATTCCATGAGATTGCGGATGTCCTACTGTAGTGAAGTGGCTGTCGATACCAAGTTCCTCTAAAAGTTTTTTGATCCGATTGTTGTCGAATTCTTTTCCTTTATCCATTAACAACATGTTGGGGGTATTGAAGAGCCCAAAAAATGCTAGTAAATTTTGTTCCATGCACTTGGCTGTTTTATTCTTTAAAATCCATGCAGAAGCAAGCCTTGTAAAACAATCGATTGTAGTAAGATACTTCAGTTTATTGTAATAGAAAATGTCAACTTGAATTATTTCTGCTGGTCTTGCGGGAGTAGGTGTGACCATCTGAGGCGTCTTGTAAGGCTTTCTGTCATATTTTGCTATATTGCATGCTGCACACTTTCCCAGCACATTTCTTATTGTTTTGGCCATATTCAGCCAATAATACTGCCGTTTCAGGTGTTGCAACGTTTCCTTTTCCCCTCTATGGTTGGTCCTTCCAATGTGATATTGTTCTACAACTTCTTGTTGTTCTCTTCTATCTTCAACTGTTTTAACTTGTCTATCACAAATTATCAAGTGTATTTTTGAGTCCCAGCATTCATCTTTATGAAAGCTCTTAATTTTATCAATAAAATCTTTTTCCTTGGAAAATATAAAATAAACTTTCCCCCTTACCATCAACTGCTTTATTGTATGTTTCAGTTCATCATCTGTCGCCTGAGGGCCAATTGTAATTGTATAAGTATGAATTGGGCCATAACGATGGGTAGTTTTTGTTATACCTCCAAAGTTTTGTCTTTCAAGAATTATTTGATTACGTTTATCATTTATGATGCAATCTTCCATCACTTCCAAATTAATTTGCTTCACTTGTAGAGGATTTATATTCCGAGATAAACAATCAGCAACTGCATTATCTACTCCTTTAATGTGTTGAATTTTGAATGAGTAAACAACCAATTTTTCTTTCCACTTGGTTATCCTGGCGGATGTTTCCTTCATCTTATTCATCCATAAAAGTGGCATGTGATCTGTTCTTAGCACAAATTCATTTCCGTAAAGGTATGGTCTAAAATTCATACAAACACACCATACAATAGCAAGAAATTCCCTTTCAATTGTACTATAACGCCTCTCGGCCGGAGTAAGTTTCCTGCTTGCAAAAGCAATCGGTTTCTCATTTTGGGATAGTACACCTCCTATTGCTTCCCCACTAGCATCTGTTGTTAATGTAAAGGGTTGTTGAAGATCTGGAAACTGAAGTATAGGCGTTGAACAAATTGCTTCTTTACACTTTTCAACTGCTTGGATAACATCTGATGATATTTGGAACTTCACACCTCTTTTTAATAAGTTTGTTAATGGTTCAGTCATCTGTGCAAATTTGTGAATGAATTTTCTATAATAGCCGACCATGCCTAAAAATGTTTTTATCTCTTTCAAATTCTTTGGAATTGGAATGTCTTTTATTGCACTAATTTTCTGGCTGTCAGGACGAACTCCACTTTCCGAAATCACATGACCCATGAATTTCACTTCAGATTGACACAAGTTAGTTTTTTCCTTTGACAGCTTAAGGCCAAACTTCCTTATTCTTTCAAATAACTGTGTGAGATGTGCTTTATGATCTTCGAGATTCTTGCTGAACACAATGATATCATCCATGTAGATTTGTATTGCTTCTTCATTTATGTCTTCTAAAAACTCATCCATCAGCCTTTGAAACGTTGGTACTGCGTTTTTCAACCCAAAAGGCATCCTTGTAAATTCATAATGTCCTCTCTCAAAGCTAAATGCTGTCTTCTCCATGTCCCTTGGATTCATTCTTATTTGATGGTATCCCGACTTTAGATCCAGAGTGCTGAAAACTTTAGCTCCGTGCATTCTGTCAATCATATCCTCTAGCCTTGGAAGGGGATATCTCTCCAACTCTGTTTGATCATTTAAAACTCTGAAATCTACAACCACCCTATGTTTTGGCGGTTCTCCAGGGGAAGACTTTTTTGGTACAACCCATAATGGATTACAAAATGGAGAGATAGACTTTTTTATAATGCCTGTTCTAGCATATCCTTAATGTGTTCTCTAATGATTTTTTTCATTGCATGTGGATACCTTCTGGCTTTTATAAATATTGGTTTTGATGACTTTAATTGAATTGAGTGCTGAACTCTCCCTGTTGTTGTCAGACTCTCTCCTTCATTATATGAAATGTCCTTATACTTTTCCAGCATATAGAATGCTAATTTTTCTTGTTCCTTGTCTATAAATTGTTCATTACAATTTCCTCTTACAATGGAACCCATTAGTAAATGTTTTTCTTTAGCAATTGAATTTTTCGATTTATAATTTCTATCCCCCAACTTGATTATCCATTGACCATTTATATTGATAGGAGCAGCTCCAAGATCTCTCATCATATCACAACCAATTATCACATCATACTAGTTGTTCATTATTTCTGTTGATACATGAACTCTCATAATTTTTTTAAAACCAATCAATCCAAACAGATTTAAATCTACTTCCCCTTTTAAAGCTTTTCTTCCTGTCAAAGTTACATTTCACAAGAACACCCTTCTATTTTCAAACTATGATCAATTTTTATTAATGCTTCTTCCGAAATTATTGTACTGTCCGATCCTGTATCATACAAGCAATAAACATCCCAACTCTTCACATAAAATATAGGTAGCTCTCCTTTTTTGCAATCCACTTTTTGTTCCTTGCTACCTATATTCCTCATCCGAAATCCTCAATCTTTATTCCTACCTTTCTTTGTCGATAATTTGGTTGATTTATTTTCCTTCAATTCAGGCCAGTCTTTTTCATTTTTCTCTCGATATTGACTTTCATAACGGTAACAGCTATTTTCACTATCTGAGGAGTGAGTTAAACTCTCTCCATCAGAACTACCTTTAATTTTTTTTTCGATTTTCCTTCCTCCTCAAAGCATTGACTTCTCTTCTTCCAAAATTCTTTTTTGGGGTAACTTCCTTTCTATAAATGTAAGGACATTCTCTGGCAAAATGCCCTTCTTCCCTACACTCCCAACACTCGTTTCGTGCTAATTTCCATTCTCTTTCCTTTCTATTTCCTTTCCCATTAGTAACCAATCCCTTTACATCAGTTCTCCATTTCTGGTTCGATCTGTTACCATAAACAGGAGAGGTTCTACTATTAAGTGAATATCTTCTCTTATTCTCAACCACTCTCCAATTTGAGTGTCTATGACTAGCTTCTTTCCAATAAGACTACTCATCTTTGACAATTTGAATAGTCTCTTCTAAAGACTGAGGTTTTGCAATTTTCACACTCGTACATACTCGCTCCGAAGCTGCTCTTAACAAAACTTCCATTGATAACTCTTCATAGATTTTATTTCTCCATACCCCTTCCTCTTTAGTATTACACGAATCTAGAACTTTCGATTTCAATTCTTTAACCAATTGCGATAACCGATTGGCAAAACTACCAATTTACTCTCCCAAATCACGATTCAATTCCAACACTCTCATTGCCATTGCAGAGACTGATTTCCTTGCACCTGCATAACGTTCTTTAAGGGCTTTTTTAACATCCTCCCAAGATGAACTGAACGATACTCCCAAATCAACCATAATTGATGTACTTATTCTAGACAAGAAAAACGAATGCAGGTTTGTAGTTGTTAATTCATCAAAATTGCTGTCAATAATTTGAGAATGGATGGCATCCATTCTCTCCAAGAATAGACTAAGTTATTTTACCTCTCCTTGGAACTCCTGAATTGATCCGATCAAATTCATGAGACATTTCACGTCCATAAGTGGTGGTTCTTTCCCGGTAATTTTAATATTTGATGCAATTTCCTTTTTCCCCCTTGGCATTTTCAAAATCTATCCGAAAATTCCTATTAACATCAACTAAAAATACTAGATAATATTTTGGTTTCGGCACCAGTTAAGTAGATAGGAATAAAACGTCTCATTCAAACTCAGACAAAGAATGATTGTTTATTTAATCAACATCATAATCTTAGCTGTCTCCATAGAGATAGTGAAAGACGTCAGCTGAGGCTTCCGTGACTTATATCACGGTTGAATCTAAAAAGAGTTTTATAGTTCTCAACTACAAATTGGTTGTGATCGTATCTGGTATAGTTTCCTCTTCCTCATACAAATTAGTTGAGCCATTTTACTATTAGCAAAAGGTGATAAGCTGCTCTAGACTAGACTCACCTTTTTTGAAGCATTTGCTTCAAAAGTTGGGCAAATGCTCTAGTAGTCCAGTCACTATATACATTGGTGCATGCAATTTTATATTGTAGTTCTGGTTTTTTAATATATCACTTGGGTACATAAGAGAAGTCCAGAACCAATTTCCTTGTGCTGAATACAGGGTGGCCCAAGAACCTCGTATTTTTGACTCATTTTCCAGTTTTCAGCTATCTCTGCCAAATCTAATAATCGGACAGAAAAATATTTGCTCTCGCCTTTTTTTAGATTATAAAATTATGAATAGAATGAGATCATTTGGAACTCTATCTTTAATGAGTCCTGAGTTATGATTTTTCAAAAATGAGTGAAATTTGAAGAAAAAATCAATTTTGATGAATTTTAGTTTTTGATCAAAAATATCTTCCGAATGTTATCATTCAGATGTATAATTCAAAATCCCTCTGGGCGTATTTTTGTGCTCTACAATCTGAGATCAGGTAGAGTGCTCTATCTCATAAAGATTTCCAGGTACACCTGACAACAATGCTCCTTGTATTGTGAAAAACACCTGATTTTCAGGTTCAACCATCATCACCAACTAAATTGTCCTCATATTGATATTTCTCACAATAACATAAGTTCATGAGATTATGTTCTATGCTCTATGAAAATCACCCGTTTGATGCACTTCATTCCAGTATTTCCTAGTGGAGAGGCGCGCTTAAGGACACCTCAAGGATCAAAATTTCAAACACTTATAACTTTTGACACAATGATCATATTCGATCTTACTACACTTCATTCTCCTCGGCTCGTCAAGGCGGTCCAAAATCAGGCATCATAAGTCATCCCCTTTTTTATGTCTATATTGACTGGACTATAGTTTATTCATACAATTTTGAGTATAAGCTTTTACTTTTGAGCAGATGCTCGAACTATTTTTTTGATGAGCATGAGCAAAAGGTTTTGCTCACGTTTATTCATAGAAAATGATCAAATGCTCCATATTTTAGAAGTATAAGCAAATGCTCAACTTTATTCATATGGCCCAATATAATATTAAGATTTGTATAAGTAATAAAATAGTATTCCATTTCATTCATTATATTCAACTATCAATTATTTCGAGTAACTGGTCTAGCAGTCAACGCTTTGGTCAATAGAATTTTTCAGTTGATTCATGTTTATTCATAGAAAATGAAGCAAATGCTCCATATTTTAGAAGTTTAAGCAAAACTTTATTCGTATGGCCCATTGGTAATGATTTTGGAATTGATATGATTTTGGGCCATATGATTAAAGTTGAGAATTTGCTTATACTTCTAAAATATGGAGCATTTGCTTCATCTTCTATGAATGAACGTGAGCAGAACCTTTTGCTCATGCTCATAAAAAAAATTGTTTGAGCATTTGCTAAAAAGTAAAAGCTTTTGCTCAAAATTGTATAAAAAACTATGCTCAACTTTTGAAGCAAATGCTTCAAAAAGGGTGAGTCTAGTCTAGAGCAGCTTATCACCTTTTGCTCATAGTAAAATGGCTCAACAAATTCGTATGAGGAAGAGCAAACTATACCAGATACGATCACAACCAATAGTTGAGAACTATACAACTCTTTTCGGATTCAACCATGATATATATCACCATTATTCCTACGAAAGAATAAATACAACCTGTTGTAAAGATAGCCATCACAAAATAGGAGATAGGCATTTAAGAAGATGAGAGTGTGGACGATTATAAGAAGGCTATTAATATTAAAAGAATATGCTGAAGATTATTATAGAGATGACATTTTTTCACGCTATTATTTCAAAATTCTAAACTCAACCAACCTAAAACTCTATTCATAGAAATAATAAACAGAGCAGTCGACGCAAACACAAGCGGTGCACCCTACTTGCATATTTAGCGCTTCCGTGAGCTATAAAAACAAAGTAAGGCTACAAAAGCGAATCGGCTAATGAATAAACTTTAAAAAACGTGAGCATTTGCTCCAGAGTTCAGGAGCATAAGGTAAGAGTATAAGGTAAAGCTTATTCATATAAAAATGAGCAAATGCTTTTGCTTCTACCTTTTGCTCATGAGCAAAGCCTCATGCTCCATTCTCTTACTCATGAGCATTTGCTCTGGTTTTATTCATATGGGCCAAGGTGCTCTACCTCTTGATTCTCATTCATGAACCGGATATTTCAGATTTGGATTTTCAGTGATATTGGTGATGATTTTGGAATTGAAGTTACTTTATGTTTGTGTTTAAGGTGTGATAAGATAACGAATCCAACATTCCAGCCACAATACAAAACCAAGGTCTACATGAGCCCGGAAAAATCGACGGCCTCGACAGAACTGGATGTCAAAAACTTCAAGGACTATTTCGATACTATGGAGGAAGAGGTGTGGAAGTGCTATGGCAAACAGGTAATAAGTCTTGTCCAATGAAGGGGCAGCTATTGTAAGGTCCAAGTTTTCGATTAACAATGGTCTGCTTCTTCTCCTTCTCCTCATCACATTTTTTCTTCTTCTTCTTCTTGCGAGATCTTCTTTCAAAAATGTAGAATTAATTATCAATAAACAAAATATTTCATCTTGATTATGAAAATTTATCAAGAAATTATTGAAAAAACTATAATTTCTGGCTTAGTAAAATATAATTAATTATTTTAAACGAGAATGAAAAGTTAATATTAAATCAATAAACCTGTATCAGCTACCGTCTATAGAAGGCATTGACATGACAGAGGTTCGGTAACCTTGTTTTCCTATCTTTCTCCACTGCCATTATAACGTGGACCTCACTATAGTAATTCTCTTGTTAATGACGTTATTTCAAAAATATCGAGAAGTTGATATACCTTAAAAACTAAGGTCGATATGAAAAATTTCACTGAACATTTTTTGTTGCAAAATTTATGTAGGATCTATTTTAGTGTCCTGTTACTACTACTCACGTGTGAATAAGGGGGCAGTTTCTGTTTGTACGGGGTGAATAGTCTATGTATGTTTCCTCTTCTTCTTCTTCTTCTTCTTCTTCTTCTTCTTCTTCTTCTTCTTCTCTTCTCTTCTTCTTCTTCTTCTTCTTCTTCTTCTTCTTCTTCTTCTCTTCTTCTCTTCTTCTCTTCTTCTTCTTCTTCTCTTCTTCTTCTTCTTCTTCTTTCTTCTTCTTCTTCTTCTTCTTCTTCTTCTTCTTTCTTCTTCTTCTTCTTCTTTCTTCTTCTTCTTCTCTTCTTCTCTTCTTCTCTTCTTCTTCTTCTTCTTCTTCGTCTTCTTCTTCTTCTTCTTCTTCTCTTCTTCTTCTTCTTCTTCTCTTCTTCTTCTTCTTCTTCTTCTTCTTCTTCTTCTTCTTCTCTCTTCTTCTTCTTCTTCTTCTTCTTCTTCTTCTTCTTCTTCTTGAAGAAGAGTGGTAGAACAGGTTTAACACTGGGGCGCTTGCCGGGTAGGGTACCAGATGGAGTGGTTGTTTCAGAGATGACTGATTTGGTTTTGCGTAACATTTTTTTTGTTTAGTTGACTTAGAGTGGGAGGAGACTGTCTAGCTGGGCCAATGGCAGGCGTTCATGCCCTTGACCAATAGCAGTACTCGCCTACTAGTATGAATTCTGCTGCTCTTGT
Organism: Nilaparvata lugens; assembly: GCF_014356525.2. Classification (NCBI taxonomy): domain Eukaryota; kingdom Metazoa; phylum Arthropoda; class Insecta; order Hemiptera; family Delphacidae; genus Nilaparvata; species Nilaparvata lugens. The sequence continues at coordinate 5,320,890 of NC_052512.1, read as the reverse complement.
ATTTAGTTCTAGTTTATCAGAGATTGACAATGGTGTAATAACCGAAACTGGTCATTCCAAGTATCAATAAATCTGAAATTTTTTGACAACTTCTTTGACATTTCTTTAAAATTTTTTGACAATTTTTCATTCAATATAAATAATTACCACAATATCAACTTCTCAACTACACAATATATATATATATAATATATATATATATATATATATATATATATATATATATATATATACTTTATGATGGGATGTAACAGATCTTTAAGAACAGGTTTGAGGTTTTCAATTCCAGGAAAGTGGGAAATTATACATTCATACAAGGTGTTTCAGAAGTAGAGTCGAACATTTAAGGGTATTGTTCCTGGATGATAGGAGACTACAAATGTCGAATTTGAAGTGTCCAAAACTCAGCGGTCATCATTATAGCACAGAATTAATAATAGCACAGAAGGCTAGCAGAATAGGACTTTCTGTTCATGCGTAATCGAGGTAGTTCCTTTGCCAGATTGTAGACTGCGCGCAGAACCCTACTCCGGTCTCGCTCACCCCCCTTCCGCACTCCGTCCTCACAACAACTCTATCACCCACTCCACTGACAGGTAGTCGCCCCTCACTCCTTCACACTATCACACACACACACACACACACACACACACACACACACACCACACAGATGCACACACACAGTCAACTAGGAACCAGACACCTGTCAACATGTGAAGCAATTATAGCAATTATAGGACTATTGTGATAATAATATTATTCAACCGCCTTCTGTTTTCTTTGCATTTCATCCCAACATTCTCACAGCTGAATCATGACTGTATCATTTATATTACTCTGTGTTCTGTAAGAATGAGAATTCTATGTAAAGAAGAAGTAAAGGAATAAGAAAAAGAGAAGAAGAAGAAGAAAATATGAAGTTTTCAGTTCATCATCTTCTAAATATTTATTATTTTCTATCACTATTGTATAGTATATCTTCATCTTTCTTATCCTCTTCTCCTCCTTCATGATCCACTAATTCTTATTTCTCTCATATGCTACTCCTTTTTCTTCTTTTTTCTCTTCCTCCTCGTAGAAGAAGAAGAAGAAGAAGAAGAAGATTTCTTCCTTCTTCTTCCACTATCTAATCTTCTTCATGTTCTACCACTTCTTATTTCTATCTTGCTACTCCTTCCCATTCTTCTCTTTCTTCAATGAGAAGAAGAAAAAATAAAAAGAAGAAGGGAGAAGAAGAGGAAGAATAGAATGATGGAGAAGAGGAGAAGAAAAAGGAGAAGATGAGTAGATGATAAGAATAAAATGACGATTTTGAGTAGAAGAAGAAGAATAAATAATAGAACATGATGACAAAAAGATAATAGTAAGAAGCAGAAGAAGGAGAAAAAGAAGAAGAGCTACAACATGATGATGAAGAAAAATAAGTAGGAGATGAAGAGAATAAGATAACATGAGAAAAGAAGAAAAAGCTGATGTATTACTATTATTACATTCATTTAAACTACATAAGTCACCCTATCCATAATATTTGGTGAAGCTGAATTTTTGCAGGATGTTAGTATACATAATTAATAGCCTGGAATCACAATAAACTCATTTTTCTCTCACTTGCTCTATAAGGTCAACTTTTGTAAAGATATCCAATACTCCAGAATCATTACCCGAAAAATGTTGCGTTTTCGGAACTAATTATCAAAACTGCCCTTTTTCACTATCTCGTAACTGGACTATTATTAACTAATGAGCTGTTTAACATGCATTTGAACATGAAGATTCTGAATTTATCACTTTTATACCCTGGCCACCATGGGCGCCGACTTATCAAAATCTTTGGGTGGGCTCATTGGTTAGGGGTCTGGGGAGGGGTTTTTTCCATATAATTGATCAGAATTTTTTATGGACTCAGCCCCCCAAAATATTTTTGGGTGGGCTCCACAGCCTACCTACCTACCTACCTACCCAGACCTTATGGAGTCGGCATCAGTGCTGGTCACTTTTTTGAAAACTGAGTATCGTACCATTATAATATAATGGAGAACTTCGTTTCTCTGATACCTTTTTGGCTATTGCATTTTGTGTTTCACACAGAAAGGACTTGTCACGGTTGATTATAAGAATCGTTCAATGGTGGGTGTTGAAAACACTGATGTCTCTCTTGAATGCTTGCTACCATCGGACTCCCCAATGCTTAATGCCCCCAAACAGAAAACTCTAACGGTGTAACATCCGGGTTGTGGGCATATTGTTCCATTCAATTAACCTTGGTAAACTCACACAGAAAACACACGCAATTCATTAGATGTCAATTAAAGGAAGAAACTTTGTAATCAGAAATCAGACCCATGTTTCCATTTCGCCAATCAACATTCAATATCATTATTTTATAACAATAATAAACATCATCAACATAATGCAATGCTAATTTTAAGATCTGTTTACCAAGATTAATAAAATTTGGAGACACATTAGAGCTCGTTTCACTTTCATTGCACTTAATAAAATTATTATTTATTTTATTGTTATAACATATTAATATTTATTATCACGTAATATCATGAAACTTGAGTAGTTTTTTTTTCCTATTTTTTTTCCCAGTAGAATTTCCTACTGGACTGACTGCTAAAAAAAGTATCAGAAAAGAAGAGAAATGAACATCATAACTTGATATTTGACCGAGCGAAGTGAGGTCTAAGATTCATGTCGACGGTTAGGCATTTCTCTTAATGTTTACATGTTAGAATGTTTACATGTTTAAATGTTCAAATGTTTATGAGTTGCGCATTTACGGCGAAACGCGGTAATAGATTTTCATGAAATTTGACAGGTATGTTCCTTTTTAATTGCGCGTCGACGTATATACAAGGTTTTTGGAAATTTTGCATTTCAAGGATAATATGAAAGGTAAAAGGAGCCTCCTTCATAAGTCGATATTACAGTAAAAGTCAGATTAAAGAATTATTCATCATAAATCAGCTGACAAGTGATTACACAGATGTGTGGAGAAGCCAGTCTATTGCTGTATTTCCATAAGGTCTATAGTTTCAATCAGGTGGATGAGAATACTGCGTGAGGTCTACTGTTCACAAAACTGCTAGTAGTTCTGTGAACAGTAGACCTCGCGCAGTTATACACCAACTATTCATTTGATCAGATCATGCTTACACAAGATTTAATTATCATATAACGCTCTCCGGAATTTAGCGCGAGAAAACCAGAAGACATCTAGGCGCCCAGACGAGCTGTTATAAGTTCTTTGCATCCTATTTATTAGGATAAATGATCAAAACTGTTTTAAATAAGGAATGCCGATATCCAAAAGCACAACTTTTTACAGAATTTACAGTTTTAAATGTAAGGCAATTGTACATTAAATCTTTATTGATCTACATAAAAACTAATAAACTTAAAATTTTATCAGATATTTTACATACCTATCCTACACGGTATAGAGCTAACTTCGGTTTTGCGACGCCGCAGGTGGTTCATGGAGTGGAGCTGAGGACACCTTTTTATTTGGCTCAAATGGTCTATCGTAATTTGCCCGCTGAGATAAGAACTGATATGGATGAATGCAGTGTGGCTGCATTCAAGCGTAAGGTGGAGGGGTGGCTATACCGCCTGGGCTGGGAGTCGTCAGAAAGCCTGCTTCAGTCTGTTTATTGGCACTAAGATCATCTCTATTAATTTGATAGCTTTTCTTATACATACATATATTTTTATTCATTTTTGAGAGCTTATAAATTTTCATAACTTACCTTTCTTCTCTTTATATTTACCACATACTTTTTTAATCGTTTATAGATTTACACATCTTCATTACTATATTCTTTTTAATGGTCACTGTGGAATCGGCTGGTTTCTGTTCCTCGGTAACTTTTTATATGAGAAGCTACCATTATTTTTTACAATAAGTATATACAAAATATATTCCACTCATGCAATCTCAAGAATTTATTCATATTCCAATTCTCGAATCTGTATAATATATATGTTACTCTTTTCAATCTTTTTCTGTTTATGAAATTTCGTCAATGTACAATGTAATAGGTAATTTTTAATTTCATAATTATAATACAAACTATCTTATACTTACCTTCTTCTTGTTAAAGTCGGACATTCTATTACCTATATAATATTATGAATAGACTATTGGCTACCCACTGTAACAGGAACCCACCCCCTACACTCAGACGAATAGTCTTGTAGGGGTATTCCAGTAAAACATGCTCTGTATTACAATGTAATCTGTTTTTTGTATGGAGTAAAGAATATTTGAATTTGAATTTGATAACACTCACATCATAAAAGCGTTATAAACTGAATAAATTGCAATTTTAAAAAATATCTTAAAATATGCCCAACTATTCTCTCCGATTATAGGAAAATAATGTGGAGTTTGGAAGAAATTGGACACATTACCTGTTTTAAGTGTATGAGAGTTAAATTTCTAGAATAGAAATGCCCTCCGAGTTGGTTGAAGAGGTTGTCATCCTTTCGTAGTCTTTCAAACAGGCATTCAACCAATCCACTTGTCTTAGAGAATTATCATCTTTTCAGAAGGAATATATATTGTAGGGTACTTATAGTATGAATTCATAATCATACATATACTTTTCAATTAATGATTCATTTTTATTAAATACATTATTATTGGATCATGAAGAGTTGGTTTTCCTTTTCACAAATAAAAAATAAAGAATGAGAGTTTAACAATAAGAGAACAAGTATCATTTGAGAATTCCTCTCACAAATTATAAATGAGAAATATGTGTTTCACAATACTAGAGCAAGTATTCAATACAATTCTCAATAATTACTGAAAATTCCCCACGCGGTATGCATGCTTTGATATAATTATATTCACCCTTATATTTTGTTGTAGTTTCTAATTAGAGAGATTCAACCAGAAAACTATTTCCTGATCAAGTATATGGAAGCCATATTTTTTCTGAAAAAAGAGATTTTCCTCCTAATAATAGTTAACAATAGCTGTTAACACTCACACTTCCTCCTACTCCATCACCTCCTTCTTCCCCTTCTTCTTCTTCTTCCCCTTCTTCTTCTTCTTCCTCTTCTTCTCCTTCCTCTTCTTCTTATTCTTCTTCTTCTTCTCCTTCTCCTCCTCTTCTTTCAGCTCCTCCTCCTCCATTTTTATCTTCATTTTATTCATCTCCATCTTATTCTCCTTCTGCTATTTCTTCGTGTCTTCTTATTCTTCTAGGAGGAGGAAGAAGAGGAGGAGAAAAAGAAGAAACAAAGAAATAGCAGAAGAAGAATAAGGAGAAGAAGAAGAAAATGAAGATGAGAATGGAGGAGGAAGAGGAAGAGAACGTGAAGAAGATGAAGAGCTGAGAATAATAGTGGAAGAAGAAGTGAGAAGAAGGATAATAATTATGAGAGGGAAAGAAAATGATCAGAAGTTCTTCTCTTTCTTCTCCTTATCTGTCATATCCCATCATCACTTCTCCTTCTCTTATTATTATTATCATTATTATCATCATTATCATCATCTCATCCTACTCTTTTCTACTCATGATCATCAAATAATATTTTCTTCTTATTTTTCTCATTATTCTTATCATCCTCCTTTTCTTCTCCTTATCATATTAAAGAACTTATCATATCAACAGATTATAGAAAAATAGAAATTATATATATTCATAATTCAGCTCTAGTGTTGTCAGAGCAGAAAGCTACATGTCACAAAGGAATGAAATTGTTTGTCTTTTATAATAGGCCACTAATTGGCCTTTGGTTGTGCTTGCAATATTATTGTTGAGGCTTCCTCAGAAATGAGTTGAAAGCCTGGCAGGCTGCCAGATGCAGCTATAAAAAACCGGATCAAAAGACTGACACTCTCCTTCCATATTCCCATGCCAGCCCACTTTTCTCCTTCCACTCATTACAAGCCGTTACAAGCGACTGTTGACATGCTTATGCGATCTGGTGGGACAATGTAGAACTAACTTATGCTAACTTATGCGTGATATTATAAATGCACTACGTTGTTATTCTCATTATAGGAGTTTTCTCTGATTATAGCTACCATTTTGTTTTTTTACTTAGGAATTTTTATCTCAAAAACGAAATGTTGTATTGATCTGAAATTTGGCATGAATATTTATGCTATGAAGACTCAACTTTGGGAAAGAAATAAAAACAAATCTCGATTTTAATTTTCAAAATGGCGGCCATTTTAAAGTTTTGATGACAAATTTCATGAAAACCGTTAACTTTACAGAAAAAATACAAGAGACAAAAAAGTTAGCGAATTTTATCAAGAACTCAAGGATATCTCATTTATTGAGTTTGGTCGAAGAATAACAGAGAAATTAACTCTTTTCGTACTGCATGCATGACCAATTTTCACCATTTAAACATCTATATAGAATTTTCAATTTCAATTGTATTTAAGATGAAGCTTTGAAACTCGGTATGGCTCCATATGGCCAAACAGCTGATTTTACAATGTTTCTCAGATGATCTTGTTTGTCTTGTGCATGCATGCAGTACGAAAATAATAAATTCCTCTGTTATTCTTCAACCAATCTTGATAAAAGAGGTATCGTTGAAATCTTGATAAAATTCGCTAACTTTTTCCTCTCTTGTAAATTTTCTGTAAAGTGAACAGTTTTCGTGAAATTTGCCATTAAAACTTTGAAATGTCCGCCATTTTGGAAATTTACATTGAAATTTTTCATTTTTAAAAGTTTAGTCTTCATAGCATAAATATTCGTGCCAAGTTTCAGATTAATACAACATTTTGTATTTGAGATAAAAATTCCCAAGTGAAACAAAACAAAACGGCAGCTATAAGGATAACTGTCGAGTTTTGGACACTTCAAATACAACATTTGTAGTCTCCTATCATCCAGGAACAATACCCTGAAATGCTTGACACTACTTCTGAAACACTCTGTATTGATTTATTTTCACAGGCTTTCGCCTTCGAAAGAATAGTTAGTGTACACATTGCTATCAAAGATATCGCACGCATGTTTGTTGCTGATGGGATAACCGTTGGAGAACAAATTTTCCCTGACAACAGTAGATCTAAAAAAATAACAGAGATAAAATATTTGAAACAAGAAGGTGGCACTTATAAACCTTTGAAATATGGTGAGTATATGAATTGAATACTAATCTGTTACTCAATGAACAGAGTTGTGCAGAG